>NC_059073.1:273377231-273656918 GCF_020497125.1 Mauremys mutica
AATAGTTATTCAGGGATATTCCAGAATAGCTATTCTGGAACAACTCCATGTTTATTATACCTCATTACCTTTCCAGAAATTATGTAAAATAATTTGTTTAGCTTAATTCATATTGTAGTCATGTTTAGACATAAAAAGGTCACTGAGGCTAAAAAGAAAGGGAGTTGTGAATGACATACAAAAACAAGACCTGATGTCCTAACCTTGAGCAGCAAATTTCTACATAAGAGCTGGCTGGTGAGGGCACTGTGTTTGTACAGCGCCGAGCACACACCATTAGCACATAAATAACCATCAGATGCAATATACTGAACATAACTGTCACGCAGACAGAAACGTAGAGCAACAAATGTCGATGCCACAACATGCGGCGGAAAACCGAACCAAACCGGCGGGACTTTTGGAGCAAGCCCCCAAAGGTCGCCTAGCGTGGCACGGTACCGAAGGGCACCGGGGCAAGACGGCGTTGCTGGCGACCCCCCACCCATGACAGCGCAGTCACAAGCCCGGCGGAGCGGCGCCCCCCAGCGCACGGCGTCACCCAGCTCGCAGCGGCGAGGCAGAACCCAGCAGCCGCCAGCCCGCCCGCCCGTCGCCGCGCGCCAGCGGCGCTCCCGGGAGCGTTCCATCCCGCCCTGCGGAGGGGCTGCCCGGGGAGCTCGAGCGCCCCCCCTAGGGGCGTGCGGGGGGCGCTGCACCCGGCGGGTCACGTGCGTGTGACAGCCGCTCTCGCTGGCCGCGGCAGCCGCGCCGCAGTTCCACCCGCAGCAGCCGTCTCGAGCGCTCGCCGGAGCCCGAGCCGGATCGCGCGGAGCCCGGGCGCGCTGTGCAGGAGTCACCCCGCGGGTTGCACCGGGCGAGGGCCGGGCTAGACCGAGCCGCGGTGCCCAGGAGCTGCAAGCTGCAGACGGCGGCCATGGCGGGGCTCCCCTGAAGGAAGCGGCGAGGGAGGAGGAGGAAAGGAGAAATCTCTGCATTCCCTCCACCCCATCCCTGCGCGCGGACTCCCCGTCCGCCTCCCCCCTGTATGCACCGCTGAGACCGCGCGAGGACTCTGGCATCCACCGCAAGCCCCCCACGTTCCTCCCTTTTCTGTTGCAAACAAAGAGAAGAGAGAGAGAGGAGGGGAGAGAAAATCTCCTTGGCTCGAGTATGGCGGACCGCAGCCTTGAGAGCATGTCCCTGCCTCTGGAGGTGAGAGCCAGGCTGGCCGAGCTGGAGCTGGAATTATCGGAAGGTAAATGATTTGTGATCGTCCCCGTAATTTCCACCCCAGCCTCGCCCGCCGGGAGACCCAAGGGGACCCAGCCCCGGGGCTGTCTGCAGCGGCAAGCAGTAGGCTAGGTGGAGAACTGGGGAGGTGGGGGTGACACTTCAAGGGGGGGGGGGGTTCACTGGAAGGTTGATTGTCTCTACTGCAGTGTGTAACCTCTCGTCCCCAGCTTTGTGTCCTCATCTCCTGTGTGTATTTTGCATGGTACAATTGTTTCCTGTGAGTGTCAGTTTCTCCTGGTATGTGACACAGCCTGAGGAATGGGGGGGAAAATCCCATAGAACATTGGGTTGATTTTTCCTCTTTCTCCTTGTGACTCTTGATGAGGAATTTGCTGCATTTTCAGTTTCTCGGGAAACTGGTTTATTTAATTTTTTTCCTGTGGTTGCTTTTGTTTTCTCACTAATTCCTGATGGCGCCTGTTGTGTCTTTTTTTCCTGCCCCTTCCCCCCCCCCCCACTACCTTTTTCTGAGGCTCTGTAATTTTTTTTCTGACTGTAAATTCCTCCTCCTCCTCGCTGCCTCTCCTGCCACAGTGCTGGTGGAGATGGAAGAGGGGGCTTTGGCAGCAGGATTTGCTGCTCCAGTGTTGCATGTTTTATTACGGAAGATGGAAAAATCTTAAGGGCTGGGCTTGCAGGGATTCCTGTCCTGCCAAGAAAATTCAGTATTACAAAAATCTGCTATATACTTTGTTACAAAACCTATTTGAATATATCCAGGGACTTGTGTAAAGTCCATGCAGCTGAGTCAACATTTAAATCCGTTGCAACAAAATAATATTATTTAGGAAGGTTTATTTAAAAAAAAACAGGTCAATTATTTCTTTACGGGAAACAAAAATTTTACATTAAAATGTTTAAACGATTTTTCTGTTTAATTGCAAGCTTGGGATCATTCTCCGGTTTGGTCTATTTGGATGCTCCACGGATTCCCTGGATGGGAAAGATGTCAGTGTAATTCTCATATTATTATTGTTCTTCTGATTTGGAGGATAAGCTGAAGAGACTAAACCCTCCACCCAGCGTGTCTCTCGCTTCACATTTTGATGTGTGTCAGCTTGGGTTAAGTGACGAGATGTACCGAATGATTATTTTGTATCAGGGTTCCTTATTGGTTGGCTACTAACGAGTTCATGTGTTCAAATGTCACACTAAATCCATAATGTGTGTCTAATATATTCCTCTCTGGGGAAGAGAGTGGGACTATTTCTATATCATAACGCTAGAGTTTGCTGTGTCCAGGAGTAAAATGCTGCTGACGGTTGGTTGGTCCCTCTCTCTTATCAAAGACAATTAACGTTCATCCACCTCTGAAAGGCTGTTAGAATGACGCTTAACAGAAGGGGGAAAAAATAACCCAGCATGTCCCAAATTGGTCGTTGGAATAGCTCAATATATCGAACTTCATTTTTTGTAACGGTTTTAGAAGGGCTTGTTGCCAGAAAGTAAGATGCACTCACACCAATTTCCACAGCAGGGAGGAGCTGATGTTGACATTGTATTTTCCTTTTAACGCTTTCAGGGTGAAGAGGAGAATGAGCTACTGGGATTGCTTGTGGCTCTGTGCGTTGCTCTGAGTCTTGTAGCTTTTTTTCAGTGCCCTGAAATCTTGAAATAAAGGAGGCTAAAAAGCGAGATTGTCTTATTGCAACCTACTGTGCATTGATTGGCCCTTATCTGTGCTAATAGGGACAGGAAAAGCTGACTGTTTATACCAGAGTGTGCCTGATACCCAGCATTCTGGCTGCAAGTAGAGATGCTGTTGAGTTCATATACAGTACGATCTATAGATCAACAGCATAGTAATGAAAACAAATTTAATATAGACTGTATTTTCAGCATGCTATAATCAATCTGAATATAGCTTCCCCATGAATGATATATTTCTATGGAAAAGAACACAGCATAATCCAGTAATGTATTGAGGAAGTAGGATATGGTTAGCAATTAGACATTTGTACACACATTAGTTCAGCTTCATCCCTGGTGTAATTATTTACTTCATTGGAGTTCCAGCAGGTGTGAACGTAGCCCACTAACAATATCTCTTTCTTTGTGCCACTGCACCCAACTCCTAGTGGGCAGTATGGCCAGTGTCTTCAAAACATGGCACCTGTATTTTGGAACTCTAAATACATGAATGGTTTAATTTTTTTTAGTGGGAGGAGACCGAGCACCACTGAAGTGACTTCACTTAGATGAGTAGTCTAAATGAAATGAATTTAATGGTGATTGCAGGTGCTCAGCACCTCTGAAAATTAAGCCACTCATTTGTTAACTTTAGGCATGGACATTTGAAATTTTTGGCCTATGCCCATAATCTCCCACGGTAGATGTATCTCTACCTACAGTAGGATCACTAATTTTAGAAGCTGAAGTTGTAGATATCAAAGATTGGTAATGTGCTCAGCGTGCTAGCACAGTTCTTTAAATGGTTTTCAGAGGAATTTGGCATTGCTAGGCCCTGATCCCACAAACATTTGTGGGTACTTAATTTTGCTACTTTGAACAGTTCCATTGAAATCAATGGCACTGCTCACAATAGTAAAGTTAAGCATATGCATCGTATGTTTGGAGGATCAGGGTCTTGGTATGTGTTGCAGTTATGATATGCTAGTGTGTCTGTGTATTACGGCCCAGTTTCAGGAAACTTGGGAGAGCAAACAGATTCAGGATAGCACTTAAGCACTTGCAAAAAGTTATGCATGTTCTTAAGCCCTATGAAAGTTAATGGGACTTAGAGATGAGCTTAACTTAAAGCATTTGCTTAAAGGCTTTCCTGAATGAGGGCTTATGGAATTAAACTGTTGTAGAGATGTTGATTGTGTGAAATGATTTATTGCATTGCTTATGCTTATATGTTTTAGTGTGTCTCTTCAGCAACACGGTGTTGGCACATTCACGAGCTGTGTGTCTTATAAGTGTAAGTTGTATCAGTGCATTCTGGGACTCCTGGTGCATCTGTCCCATAGTGCAAAACACACTTGTGGGCACCAGAGGCTTTTGGGCAACTTCCAGATGAAAGTTGCTGCATTTTGGAAAGGAGTGAGCCATTGACTGACCGATTGTGGTTTCTTATTCTAGAGCTAAATACTTCTCAGGTGTTGTAATCAGCTTGTACAAATGATGGGCTCAATCCTGCAAGTATTTATGCATGTGTGGAACTTCATACGTATTAGTAGTCTCACTGGGACTGGGAGAGCAGTGCTGTGTCACAGGCACACAAGACACTGTATGGCTCTTACAACCTCAGTGTCTTTCAGCTTTTTTTGGGGGGTGGGCAGCAATATATTTTCACTTACAAAGCGATTCTGATCTTGCTCAAGCTGGGTAGCGCCTGACTTCATTCAAAATCTCATTGAATTCAGTGGTCAGGGTAACCACACTACCTGCCAGGTAACCACATGACCCGCCCCATCACCAGTTAGGGTATGATGTGAAGTGTATGGGACAAGGTTAGGTAGTGTTCTATGATTTTTGTCCAAATCTTGAGGCTGACTTGCATTGCTTTGTGAGGAGGAGATGTACATTCTGAAAGTGTTGGATTGGTAGGGCTCGTGTTGTGATTGTCAGGGAAGGCTGACCAAACTTCTGCAGCAATCCTTGTCTACATTTCCACTGGTGACAGGCTTACCTCTGGTGAAGTCTGAAAATGATTATTTAAAAAAAAAATACAATCGTTAAAGGGTTTTAAAACGTAGTATGGGTGTAAATTCAGTTAACCATTTTCAGATCATGTTACTTTTCTTAATATGATTTAAAAGTTGGTGTGGCCAGAGTCTCAAGAACCTAAGCAAAAACCTGCAAAAATCTTATAGTGTATGTCTGCAGTCTAACTCCATGTGAGATGGTGAAATATGTATGTGTGTACTGTAAATTCATCACCTGAGGAGTAAAGTCCACTTTCATGTTAAGTGTTGAGGTGTAATTTTATGTTCAGTTTAAGGCATTAGTATATACTTTACCATGAAGTTTTCCCTTAATGTTAGAGCAGGGAGAAATGTTACAATGTATCTCTGAAAATACAGAACTGCCAAGCAATAGTTTGTGAAAGTGTTTTAGGTAAGTAGTGGGTCTTCTATCATCCAGTGCAATATTCTCTAAGATGTTTGGCGTTTGTATGAGTGTGTGCATGTACACTGGCAGATTAACTGCTTGCTCTGCAGCTCTGTAGTGGTTTCCACTGTCTGTACTGGTGCTTGCATAGCTGATGAACTGTAGCTCTTCTGGGCTGATGCAATCAGCATCTCACTTCACAGTGTAGTTCTTTAAGGCTGTTTGCAATTTATGAGCCTTTAGTTTTCTAACCCTGTATAATTTTTTACTGGATGGAATTAGATGAATCATCTTATTTTCTACTAACTGAACATCTGATGTAATAGTAATAAAAGCATTTTGTAAATGTCTTTGCATTAGAAAATATCAAAATTAAAAGACTCATCCATTTTTAAAAGCGCCTACCAATTGGAAAGATTTACTGTAGAAATACTTTTCTTTTTTTGTCTTAATTTAAGGGTACACAAGATTACATTGCCCTTTACATTACTTTCTGATTCTAAATTAATTGGGAAAAGATGCTTTACATTTCTTCCATTATTTTATCCAAGTGTCCGATAACCTTGTAGAAACACTTAAGGAACCTCAGACGCCATATGGAAAATGTGAAATGCATCCTGTTCAGAAATTATTCTCACTATATGCTGTATATGTTAGTTTCTTTCCTCCTTCATTTTAAGAATATGAGGCATAGAGTTTTTTGTGTGTGAACCTTTCCCAAAAGAATATTTTTCATAAAATGTCAGCAGAGGGTCTGGACACACATTCAGCTAATTAATTTGGCCCTCAGTTTTAGTTATGTCCATTGGCCCCATTATGTGCATTAATGTTTGGATTTATTGCGTTGCTGTTTGGCCCAGGTTGCAAATTAATTTGTTGGTTCTAGGGCTCTGTGCGCCCCACCCCCATCTCTTCTTTTTGTGTCTGTTACTATGCAGTTTCCTTCAGGATAGGAAAGCAAGGGCCTCATACACTACTAGAATAATACAGTCAGCAAAAATACAAGTGCTTTCAGAAGGGAGATGTAGCTGGCAGGGTCTACCATGGAAACTAAAAGCAGCAAACCTGCACGTCTGGATATACTCATCGAGTTGGGGCCAGGGAACTTTAGTTCCTATAGTTAGTACTTACGCGTGATGTTAGCCAGCTGACCCTGGACCAGCATAGCAGGGTTAAGACTGTGGAAACCTGAATAACTACCATATCTGTATGAATTTGGGGACACGGTAATGTTTTTGCTTTAATTCATTCTTCAACAGATGGTACTCTAGCAAATGGGTACAACCAGCCTGTCCAGTGGGCTCTAAAGAAACTTTTTTTCCTTTAGGGTGAAGCTCTTGTCATCAGTTGTGCTGGACAGTGCCCTGGTTTGAGAGCGAGAGCGAGAGCGCTGATTGTTTTATAAATGCAGCCAGATTTGCTCATGAGTTAATGCTCTCATTTAAAGCAAGGGAATCAGAGCTTTAATTTGTGTTACATTTGTAGTTATTTGGCTTTGCTCTGATATCTGAACTCAAGACCTTTAATGGATGTTGATACATCACAAGGATTTCCTAATGGCACTAGCGTGCCTTGGCTACTCATTCATTTGAAATGCATTTTAATGTCTTGTAAAACATACTATGCATATTCTGAGGATTTCCCCAAAGCTGCTCTCCTGAAAGTATGCTGTAAATATACCGTTATTTGAGGTTGCTATTGAGCAACGGTTACGGTGAAGCGTTACACTTGATAGATCATTCAGATTATCAGTACTGTGTTACACAACAGAGACACCATTGCTTCTCTTCTCAAGGACGTGTGAAAATTGCTTCAGGGGCATCAGTTTTGTTGGTAAAGCAGCCAGCAAGCAATTTATTTATAACAAGAATAAATGGATTGAGGGCCTGGGCTTCCTGACACTACATGTTGCCTATCTCTGGTTCTACTGCACAGTCCAGCAGGTAAAAGTCTAATATTACTTTCCCTTGCCAAACTATACAACTTCATGTATATTGTTATTCTATGTGATACCTTTATGCTATAAGAAGATAGTCTAGCCCACATCTAAAAATATTCTTCCATATTTTGGAGTGCGCTGTCACATTTAGATTCAAACAGTCTTTATCTTGGTAACTCCATTTACTCCTTCATATAAAGGGAAGCACAGATTAAACTTCCCTTTCATTTTCTTCAGAAAAATGATTATTAAAAAGATCTCATTCTATATAAAACACAGGTATAATGGGAATGGAGAGCAGTGGAAAGATAAGTGTCTCTCCAAAGGGGAGAGAGGGAGGCAGGCCTGGTCTACACATACAAATTAGATTGAGTTAGCTACATTTCTCAGGGTTGTGAAGTTTCACATCCTGAGTGCTGTAGTTTGGTTGACCTAACCCCAATGTAGAGCACAGCTGGGTTGATGGAAGAATTCTTCCGCTGACCTGGCTACCACCTCTGGGAGAAGTGGATTATCTACATCAATGGAAAAACCCTTTCTGTGGTTGTAGGAAGTGTCTACACTACAGTGGCACACTTGTAGTGTAGACTAGCCAGAGAATCCTAAATGTACTGTATCTCTTCTGTACTTAAAATCCACTGACGTAATAAGTTTTATAAGAGGATATTTGTATAAAGCATCAAGCAGGACATTTTTTTAAAATTACTGCATTAATTCTTCAACAACTGTCAGACAAGATGACTCACTGCTGTATAAGAATTCACCACAGTACATAGCAGATTTGACATAAACTCTTAATCCTTGTGAAATTTTACATGTGTATTTCGCACCTCCTCTGTGGGTGAGCTTGTGTCTATGCTGAAGTCCTGATGATCCCACCCTGCCCCCCTTCCTAAGGACCAGTTTTGGTGTCCCCAGTCATCTAGCGAGGATGGGATGTGGCCCACTGTCCAGAGCTCATTAACAGTGTTCTGTAATTGTCTAGAAAGGTCACTCTTATAATGTTTCCTTTCTTTCCTCAACTCATGAGGCTGAGATTGGTGCATTTCCAGTGCCCTGCTGTCCTGTGCAGTGTTTATTTCTGTCTCCTTCTTATGTTATTAAAATAAGTATATGCTAAAAATCTGAGTCTTGAATCCACATAATACCACTTGACTTGGTGATGCAAATTAGAGAATTGCTTATTTTAGGGTTGTGCAACTCAGTCAAAGAAGTTTTACAGTAATGTTAACTAGAGCTTCTAATTGCCTGATCAAGTTTTCAGTACCACTACTAAGTACATCCTTAAAGAACTATGAAATATATGGGGGCACATTATCCTCTGCTGCAGTAAAGCACAGAGGGGCACTCATCTTGAGGAATTCCCTGCAAATTTTCCCCTGAGGCAAGAGGTGTTTGGAAGGCCACAACATTAAGAGGATCTATGTTGCTTTGAACTGGAGTCTCCTGAGTAGCAGCTGTAGAGGAGACCCAGAAGGAGTTAATGCAATTCTAAGTACAAATGGGAGAATTTTAGATGGGGAGGTTTGCAGAGAATGTTGCTGAAACATGGCCAGTTCTTGATTCCTAATCTTCTTTCTCTTCCCCTAAGCCTGGTGGAGTTATAGCAGGATGCAAGGGGGGATAGGAGGGAGTGTGCCATGGAGATGGCACTCGTGCACCTCCTTCTTGCAAGGGCAGTGAGAGAACTGTGCCATCTAAGAAGCAATACTTGAGTTGCTTGGCTTGGTCAACACTTAGATCACATATATACAATAATATAGTTACAATAACTTTCATACATTGGTGTCTAAATCTGGATACACTGATCAGCAGTAAGTATCCAGGTGTGGAACTGGGCACCGAAATTTACAGTTACATTTGAAAATTAGGCCCTGTGTCTTAACTGCTCACAGGGACCTCTTTTTTTTTTTTTTTTTTTTTTTTTTTTAATCATCATACCTTGGGCAATTTGAGTAAAGCCATCAAGAAAGCTGACTACCTGGGTGATTCTAATATGAAAAGGAAGAGCCATTGTGAAGAGTTGTTGTATGTTACTAGCGCTAATAATCAAGGGTTAGCTGAAAAGTCCAGAAACTATTCCCAGAGATGATAGACTACATGATGTTTCATTTCTAGAAAGCAGTATCAAGCATGAGTCTACTCTTGGGGCTTGTGGGGCCAGGAATGCAGATATTTGTATGACAGAATAGGTAGGGCAGTAGCTAAGGAGAGAAATAAGGGAAAATTAAAATATTGGTTGTTCTGAAACATAAATAAAATTGTAATATGAGGCTCTCTGGTCCTGTTGCAATATACACCTCTACACCGATATAATGCGACCCAATATAACAGGAATTCAGATATAACACGGTAAAGCAGAGCTTCAGGGGGGTGGAGCTGTTTGCTCCGGTGAATCAAAGCAAGTTTGATATAACGCGGTTTCACCTATAACTCAGTAAGATTTTTTTGGCTCCAGAGGACAGCGTTATATCGGGGTAGAGGTGTATATGCCTTGTGACTTGCTATCTGGAGTCAGACAGCATATTATACCTAATCTAAGTTAATGATGACATCAGACATTTCTTTTTTCAAACATATTTTGACTATGTATGTAAATCAAAACTAAAAATATTAACAGCTCCATCCAGTTTCTTATATTAAAAGGAAATTTTTTGTGAAAAATGTGTCCCCTTTCTTTGGCTGAAAGAATTTGAATTCAGAAAGTTTTCAGCCAGCTCCACTGGAAATGTCAACGTGTTGGTAATGGAACACTGTGTTTTACTTCTAGATCACTGGCTCAAAGGCTGCCTAGACTGGCAGAGGTTGAAAGTTTTTGGTTGGCTTTATGACCCGTGTGAAGTAAATTGACAGCCTTGTTCCTAGTGCGCAGATGTCCACATCACAGAAAACAACTTTGTTGCTAGGATCTTTTTATTTAGCAATCTCTGCAGAAAGCCCCAGACTGAATGCACATAGCAGCTGAACTATCTTTTCATTGCCAGAACTGGCCCTTTTAGGTTAAAGGTGCAGTACATTGTCAGGATGATGTGAGGAAGTTTTCACTTCTCTTGTCTATTTTCTACCTGTTTAGTGACCAAATGGAAGAAATTGGTCTTGAGGAATATAAATCTGGTATGTGTATTAGCACAAATTCACTTAATGTTTTTGAAAAGATTAAAAAAATCATATAATTGTTACAGCTTTTTCATAACTGTCTATTTTCTAACTGCACTTACATAAGTAATTTTTCAGTTCGTAGTTTTAGACCTTGAAATCACAGCAAATAATTAATAGTTTAATACCTTTTTCTGGCCATGAGTTTATGAAACACCTCGATTCACAATTCAGATTTCACTTAAATATTGTGCATGGATCAACAATTTTCATGGCTATTGCTCATTATTTTCTTGATACGCTGATGTTTCATTCTCCCACTGCTGTCTTCAAGCTAGACTACCACACTGTCGTCATTGCAAGCAAATCCGAGGAAAATTGGGATTTATACGCTCTCTTTTCCCCTTAATGAGTGGAATGTGATTCAGATAAATAGCTAATATTTTGATGAAGCGTCTGCACAAATAAAACCAGACTGCACTGTGGTGACATGTGAGCAGTTCCATTTTGCTAAAGAATTTTAAAATGAAAATTTCAATTCAAATGCTGTTATAGCTGTCTTTTAGCAGATGCCTGAGGATGAAGAAACAGCACTTATCTAGTGAAATGGCAAAATGCAGAGACCATGCTGTGGCTACACTTAGCACTTCAAAGCGCTGCCGCGGTAGCGCTGCCGCAGCGCTTTGAAGCGCTAAGTGTAGTCAAAGCGCCAGCGCTGGGAGAGAGCTCTCCCAGCGCTGTCCGTACTCCACCTCCCTGTGGGGAATAACGGACAGCGCTGGGAGCCGTGCTCCCAGCGCTAGGGCTTTGACCACACTGGCGCTTTGCAGCGCCGCAATTTGCAGCGCTGGAGAGGGTGTGTTTTCAAACCCTGCTGCAGCGCTGCAAATTTGTAAGTGTAGCCAAGCCCTAATCTATCTTGCTACCATTGACATCAGTGGCAAAACTTCCATTGATTTCTAAGGAGGCAGGAGTAGCTCCTTATTCTATACAACATGATTAAATAGACTGAAGATGTAAACAAACCATTGCAAAATGCACACACCTTTTTTTGAGTGTAAAAATCTAGGGGTTAGCTTTATTTCCTTGGAGGCAGAAAAATATATTACATTGCTGGGCTGTTGGAGTGAATCTTAGTGCTAAGTGATAAAATAACAGATTGGCAACATTTTTAATTGGCTCAGTGTTATAATAGAGTAGGTTGGTTTGTTGTGAGGAGCAGCAACAAAAGTGGTTAGCACAAATTTAATTCTCTCATTTTATTGTGGTATAAAATTGTATTGGAACGTATGTTTCTACTGATAATATGTTTGATACTCTCTAGTCTATGAAGTTCTCTGTATGTGTCAACTACAAGCCTAGAAAGCATTATCTAAAGTTGTATCTGCACCATGAAATTCTCTCCAATTTTGCATAAAAGTGGTGCAGTAGTTTGAGAGTAAGACCCTTACTATGGTTGTCAGAAGTCCTGGGTTCAAGTGTTGTATGTCTGCTTTAATTGGAAGCTGCACTGGTATTTTGGAAAGCGTTTACTCAGAAAAGAAGTTTGGGGTCACGGTGGATCACCAGCTTAACACTGACTGCCTATGTTATGTGACCAAGAGATCAAATGCAATCTTTGGATGTATAATCAAGGGAAGACTGAGAAGAAATAGGGAGGTGTTATGATCACTTTATACAACCTTAGTGAGAGTGTTACTGGTACGGTGTCCAATTCTGATGTCCACACTTTAAGAAGGATTTTGGCAAATTGAAAATGGTTCAGAAAAGAGCTACAAGAATAAAGAGAGGCCAGGAAAACCTGCCTTACAGGGTACGTCTGTGCTGAAATAAAAGATGGGGGTGCCAGAGCCCCCAAACTGCTCCTTAGCAGTTTTACAGCCCAACAGTCTGTCCCAGGAGCCCAAGTCAGCTGACCTGGGACAGCTGCGGGGGGTTTAATGGCTATATAGACATACCCACAATGAGAAACCAAAGAAGCTCAATCTATTTAGCTTAACAAAGAAAAGGTTAAGAGGTGACTTTATGTACTAAGAGTAGCTACTTGGGGGAAAGATTTCTGATAGGAGAGGGCTCATTTATCTAGTAGGCAAAGGCATAACAAGAGCTAGTTGCTGGAAGCTGAAGCTAGACATATTCAGATTAGAAATAAGGAACACATTTTTAATAGGGTAATTAATTAACCATTGAAGCAACATACCTAGGGACGTGATGGATTCTCCGTCACTTGAAATCTGCAAATCAAGACTTGATGTCTTCTTAACAGATACACTGTAGCTCAACCAGAAGTAATGGGCTTGATGCGGGAATCACTTGGTGAAATTCTATGACCTGTTTTATCCAGAAGGTCAGACCATATGGTCATAATGGGTTCTTCTGGCCTTAAAATCTATGAATATATGAATAAAAGTCCCAGCACAAAAGTAACTTGAGATGTTCCCTTCCCCTCCATATTGCACAAGATGGGAGTCTGTTTTAAAATTTGAAAAGACACAAACCTTCATATATTTTTAAATTATCAAAGTATCTTTTTAAAAAGAACCTGCTGCCCCTCAAATTTGCAGGTTTGGGGTTAGTTAGGTGACATTTAAATTTTTTTTATCGAGTGTTATGAGTGGTATAGTTCATATCCATTCCCTCTTGGTAATTTTAAAAGCTGGTATTACAGCTGAGTGCTTAAGATTTTACTGGTTCTTGATAGTTTACAAATGTCTATATGCAATAACTTTTTTTTTTCTTCCAAATCTGTATCCGCACCATAAATATCTATACACTTTTCAGGTTGACAGGATATTAAGTACAGTTGGGTCAATAATATGGATTTCAAATACACCCTTAGTACGTACTTACCTTATAGATCAGGGATCGGCAACCTTTGGCATGTGGCCTATCAGGGAAATCTGGTGGCGGGCTGGGCCAGGACGGTTTGTTTATCTGCATCGGCCGCAGGTTTGGCCTATCACAGCTCCGACTGGCCGCAGTTTGCCGTTCCAGGCCAATGGGGGCTGCGGGAAGTGGTGTGGGCTGGTGGATGCGCTGGCTGCTGCTTCCCGCAGCTCCTATTGGCTTGGAACAGTGAACCGCAGCCAGTGGGAGCTGCGATTGGCTGAACCTGCGGACACAGCAGGTAAACAAACTGTCCCGGCCCGCCAGCGGATTTCCCTGATGGGCCATGTGCCAAAGGTTGACAATCCCTGGTATATATTGTAATGACTAGTTCAAAAAAAGAACTAGAAAATTCATGAAGGACAGGTCCATCAGTGACTATTAGCCAGGATGGTCAGGGATGGTGTCCCTAGCCTCTGTTTGCCAGAAGCTGGGAATGGGTGACAGGGGATGGATCACTTGATGATTACCTGTTCTGCTAATTCCCTCTGGGGCACCTGGCAGTAGCCTCTGTCGGAAGACAGGATATTGGGCTAGATGGACCTTTGGTCTGACCCAGAATGGCTATTCTTATGTTCTTATGACTACTATATAGCCTGTAAGTATCAGGTTAATAATGTGGATTTTAAAAGCTCCATATGTGTGGGTCAATAGCCCACTTTTTAAATGGAAATTATTATTTTAAATAACCCAGTGAAAGAACCCAATTCTAAGGTTGAAAATCCATCCTTAATATGCCCCATTGTGCCTGGATATAGATGGGAGGTAAGATCAGAGTGTGTTATGTAGTGTGCTGAAATATCTTGGCACAAGGGGGCAAGTACACACTTTGGTGTGTTTGCTTTGGTTCCATTTAAATCACAATGTTTGTTTTTTCTGGTTAACCGAATATATATATGGATTTTGCTTTTTTCCCTTCCACTTGGAGTTTTGAATTTGGTTTTTAACTGTGTCAGCATAAGTGGCTATAATGCATCCTGTATTTCTACATTCTCTGTATACTAATTTGGAACTGGTGAGTGGCTCTTTCCTACTTCATGCTGAAAGCAGCAGCACAACCAGTTCTCATCAAAAGACTTTTGGCACTGCTCAGAACTGCTTTTTCTTGCTCCGATGTCTTTTCTTTTGCCTCACTAGACAGTCTCAACAGCTCATGTTTGTTCTTCTGCTTTCTGACAACGAGTGAAGGGTAGGAAATATACTGGTAGCATATTTCTCTCTTCAGCCTGCTATCATGGGTTCTGTGGGTGCTATGTATTTGCTCTGATGCAGCTGCTTACCCTGAGTAGGAGACAACTTGTCCCATGGGCCTTCCCCCCCGGCCTCCCAGATGACCTGAGACAACTACTTGGGGAGGAGAGAGTACAAGTGGAGAACAGTCCATTCCTTCTAAGCAGCATAGAGGTCCATACACACAGGGAGAAAATGCAATCTTTCATTTACAGTCAGAGAGTTAAGAAATGTCAACTTGCCTAACATGGAGTCTCCCTTTTCTACTCAACCATGTTGTAGCCTTAGCTAGCAGTGCTCGTTAACCATGCTTATTAGGAGAGCCACGGTTATGATCTGGTGGGTCTGCTACACCCCTTTCAGCTTTGGTCAGGCATATAGGGGCTCCAGTCCACAGGGGATGAAGTGAGCTTGAGCAAGTTGGTTGGACTCTGGTGATTGAAAGGGACGGGGGCAGGGAGGGGGAAAGAGATTTCTTAACCCAAAAGAGAGCACACCACTATCAAAGGAAAGCTTCCCTATATTCCAGCTTTGAAGTGCCAGATCTTAAAAAGGTAGCTAGAAATTTTAGATCAAAGAAACACCCTCTGTTCACTAACTTGCTCCCTAACAGCTTTCTCCTGAAAGTATACCACACGGTGCTCAATTTGTTCCTCCTTTATAACAAGCTAGCAGAGAAAAGTGGCCTTTTTTCTGTCCAGTGCTAGTCTCCTCATCTGCCTTACTGGGAGGTAGATTAACCTTAACTGTCCCCTTCCTGTGTGATATGGAATGTAGTTACTGGAAAGGATAAGGAATATTCAATATGGTCTGCTTTTTAGAGTAGGGGTACGGGGAGCAGAACTTGTGGATTCTGTTCCTAGCTCTATAACTGAATAGCCTTGACTTTCAGGGTATGGCTACACTGGCGAGTTGCAGCGCTGGAAAGCCTCCACCAGCGCTGCAATTAGTAAGTGGCCACACCTGCAGGGCACTTCCAGCGCTGCAACTCCCTGGCTGCAGCGCTGGCCGTACACCTCACTCGGCATGGGGAATAAGGATTCCAGCGCTGGTGCTGCAGCACTGGTCATCAGGTGTGGCCACACACCAGCGCTGTGATTGGCCTCCAGGGTATAAGGATGTATCCCAGAATGCTTTTATAAATTACTCTCTTTGTTTTGTTATGCAGCCTCTCTTTGTTTTGTTATGAACGAGCTCCGGATCGGAGCTTATCTAAAAAACAAACAGAGCTCCTGTTTGCTGTGATCATCTGTACCTGGCTGTAAACAATCAAATGAGAGGCAGGGAGGGAGTGAAACACCGGGGAGTCGTGTTGGCTGCAGGCTGTTTGCAATTAAGAGTTAAGACTAAGGGGTCGGAAACATGTTCTGATTTTTCAATGTAGGAAGCTAAACACACAGTGTTGGCTCCAAAAATCCCCTCTCTCTTTCCCCCCGCTCCCTGTCACACTAGACCCCACTCCACCCCCCTCTTTTGAAAAGCACGTTGCGGCCACTTGAACGCTGGGATAGCTGCCCATAATGCATCTCTCCCAACAGCGCTGCAAATACTGCAAATGTGGCCACACACCAGCGCTGGTAGCTGTGAGTGTGGCCACACACCAGCGCTGGCCCTGCACAGCTGGATGACCAGCGCTGCAAACTACCAGCGCTGCAAACCGTAAGTGTAGCCATACCCTTAGTCTCAGGCTGTGGCTACACTTAGCACTTCAAAGCGCTGCCGCGGCAGCGCTTTGAAGTGCTAAGTGTAGTCAAAGCGCCAGCACTGGGAGAGAGCTCTCCCAGCGCTGTCCGTACTCCACCTCCCTGTGGGGAATAACGGACAGCGCTGGGAGCCGTGCTCCCAGCGCTGGGGCTTTGACCACACTGGCGCTTTGCAGCGCCGCAATTTGCAGCGCTGGAGAGGGTGTGTTTTCAAACCGTGCTGCAGCGCTGCAAATTTGTAAGTGTAGCCAAGCCCTCAGTTGCCCAAATGGGTATAATGATACCTACCTCACAGGGCAGGTGTGAACATTTAATGTTTCAATACTGATTTGGGATCCTCGACTGATAGGTGTTGTATAAATAGCTGCTTTAAAACTCCATCACCAGAAATGCTCAGAGTTCTTCTTGGGAGAGTTCTGCAGGGCTGTAGGAATCAAATGCAAAAGTTCCCAAACACTTGCATAGCCCTTAGTTCACCTGGGCAAGAATTTTAGTATTGCCATCCCCTCCACTTCCCTCCCCCAAAGGAACAATTTGAAGCATGAAGTCAAGTGATTAGAAGACAAAGGATGAAATAAGAAGCTTCTCAGTGGTTTAAATACATGGAGGGAAGCCATAAAACAGTGAGGTTTACTAGTGTTTTGCCAAGAGATGTTCCCCTGGCTGTCCCTCTGCAAGCAGACTCTCATCCTGGGAGTACAGAAATAAATGGCAAAACTCCCATTGAGTTCAGTAATGCTCAGGATTTTACTCCCAGTGTTTGATGCACTTCCTCTTAAACCAAGTATGACTAGAAACATTAATACAGGTACTAGTCTCCTCTCTTCCCGATGTGTGTCAGTAATTTTTGATGCTAATGTAATATTTTACATTTTCAAATCTCTACTGAGGTGGAACAAGAGCTAAACTCTACTCATAGTGGGAAAACAATTAGAAAAAACACAATAGGGTTCAGACTCATGACGGGTTCCGAAGTGCAAACGCAATGCAAGTAATAATAATAATAATAATTAATAATCCTGTTTTGTAGGAATGGGATTGTTTTTGGAACCTTAAATGTACTATGGAAACTCATAGGGAATGCTTAATAAAAATAATTTGATATCAGTCTGCTCAAGATGAATAGAGGTCAGAAAAGCCCTGTGGCACTCCTGTCATTCTCTAAAAGGAAATACATGGACTGAGATATGCCTGACTGCTTTTGAGGTCTGCCATTTGGCAGAGAGAAAGTAGCCTCTGGTGGAAAACCGAGGTAGAGATGAACAGGTGGTTCTCTTGCTTTTATTGCTTCAGCTAGTTGTTTTCAGTATGGTCGCTGATCAGAGGGGATCCATTCTAAAGGATTACTGGATAATTATAGGATGACATATCATTACTGTTTGTAATAACATATACCGGAAGCAAGAGAGGCATCCTTCACAGATACATTTTTTGGTCTCATGAATGAGATGACTGTGTTGTCTGCCTTCCCATCAGTTCTCTTGATCAACAAACTGCCGTGTAAGACAAAGGAGGAGATTATTCGGGTTTATTCCCCTTTTGCTAGACTGTAGCTATCATTGTGGTCTTCTTTTTTCATGCATAGAGTGATTGTGAAAGGTGCCAGACTGATACCTTGGAGACTGAAGTCTTCTATGCTTAAGAAGACTTAACAGAAGTTCATGCTTTTGAGCAACCAACTACATGAAATTGGAGTATTATATAAACCTGCTGAAGTGCAAATGTTCCGATAATCATACTTGCTGCCTGTCTTTTGTTGTTATTGACACTTATCTTCAGGCTAAAGATGTATCATGCACACTTGGGCCAAAATCTGGTATCTTTACTCATATTGAATAGTACTTACCGCTATACTTGATGTCAATGTGTTGTGGAGTAAGATGCTACTTAATATGTGTACAGGACGGGAATCTGCCCCTTGGAAATAAAGAGCTTAATATACTTTATTTAAAAATATAGCTCTGTGGATCAGGATTCCATCTAGCATTTTTGTGTTTGGTCTGAAGACCACTCCAAAAATATGCCATTTGTAGCCTATAATTAAAAAAGGAACATCTTGCAAAGAGCAGTTAATGCTTTCTACATGATGAAAGCTATTTGAATTGTTCAAGCATAAAGCACGGATTATAAACCATATCTTCAGATCATCTTTGCATATTTATGAATGCACCTGTTATATAAGCAGTGAAAAATGCTCAAATTCATCCTGTCCTAGACCACAGTTATCAGAGTGAAGAAAAACAAGATCATTTGTCAGTCGAAGTATTCTAAATCCAAAGCTGTGCCTTATCTGCATAATAACCTAATGCTAGAGAAAGATACCATTTGCTTTTAGTAGGACTATATTCATGTGGCTGAATTGCTGCACTGAGTTCTGTGTAAAGATTCCCTCCTCATTTTGCATAATATTGCAGTAATACAAACCAGCTCCAGAATATTGAGGTGTTTCGTATATTTGTAAAAAATCTAAGGGCCAGATCTTCAGCTGGCATAAACATCATAGTTCCAATGGCTTCAATGGATCAATGCCAGCGGAGGAACTGGCCTTAACTATAGCTCCTTTATTTATATCGTATATGTACTCCTAGACACTTTGATCCAGATTCAGAGGTGAGGCTACATGAAGTGTAATTGGTGTAAACTACTACTTTTTTCCTCCTCCATGTGTGTATATTGTCACCTTAGACTTACTGATCCCGAAAGTAGATACACAGTGGGGCTCCATGCAAGTTCAGGAGTCTGCACTAGCCTTTCACTTTGCAGTATGGGGCTAAGACTCATACCCACTTACTGACATGTAACTCGCACCACTGAACTCTGTACACATCACTTTTGGATTGAGTCCTATGTGTGTAATACAAGATTATATTCTGTTTCATTCAAAGTGGTGTTCTTAGCCATGTTTCCCTATATTTCCCTTCTTTCCTGTAGTGCGGCTTGGCCGCGGTTTGTCCCTCAGCGGGGCTGTGGGGTATCCCACTGCCTCGCTCTAGTTTGCAGGCCTATGGCTCTGCGGTCGTGGGGAACAACACACACTCGGTTAGGGGGCTCAGGCCCTTGGAGCGGGGCTGAGTCAATAGTCAGATGGCGGCCCAGGCCCTGGATCAGGGCGGGGCAGCAAACAAACAGTCAGAGACTCAGGCCCTTAGGCAGGGGCTGAGTCAGCAGTTAAATAGCAGCCCCGGCTTTAGGTCAGTGCGGGCAGCAAGCAAGTGGTTAGGGACTCAGGCCTTTCAGCAGGGGCTGAGACACTAGTTCAATATCGGCCCGGGCCCTGGTCAGGGCGGGGCAGCAAACAAATAGTCAAAGGCTCAGGCCTTTAGGCAGGAGCTGAGTCAGTAGTTCAACATCAGGAGGTCCTAGCCTCTCCCGGCCAGGGAAAAGGGGGAGGCTGCCACCCAGGGAGTGGGTGGCAGGGGGGACGCAGGCCCTCCCACTCCACTGCGTCCCAGCCTGGGGCCCTGACAGCAGCAGAAATTCGCTGCTGTCAGTGGGGATCCTGGCCGCAACACACTGACATAGGCTCTGGTAGTGTTGCAGCCAGACTGGGGTCGGCTGCCCCCGGGCTACTTCCACACTCCCCCTCGTAGGGTACCTGAGTCGTGGTAGCATCACCGGCGGTCTCAAACACCATCGGTTCCTCTGGGTAAGTAGCGGATGGTAGGCTCGGCTCGGCTCCTCCTCGGGGTAGCGGGCAAGAGGCAGGCTCGGCTCCTCCTCGGGGTAGCTGGGGCGGGGTAGGCTCGGCCAGTCCCCAGGGTAGCTGGGGCGGGGTAGGCTCGGCCGGCCCGGTGCGACCGCAGGCCGGCCGCGGCCTTCTGCTGTCTCCCCCGAGGGAGCTTGACCGCAGACGTCTGGTCTCTGCGGCGCCTGGCTCTCAACTGAGCTCTGCCGGTGCGCTTTTATACTTCCGGGTCTGCGCCGTGACCTATGAGGGGCGGGTGCAGGACCCAGTGACTCCGCCCACGCGTACGTTAGGGGACGTTCGCCCCTCAGCGGGGCTGTGGGGTATCCCATCGCCTCGCTACACTCCCTAAACAACAAACAAACAAACAAACTAATATTTAGCTGGGAGCATCCTGGGTGGAGGTGATGCACTAAAAACAATGTGTCACTTCAGATCTTTAGAAGGAATAGTGAGAGGTAAAAATTCACTTCTATGACACGTCTAGTGTCTTATCATGGATATAACACTGCAGTCATTTGGTCCCTATCTCAGATCTCTTGCAGTACTGGAATTTAAAATTTGGCTTTAAATTATGCCATGTACAGTAATAACTAGCAAAATATATAATAGAATAATATACATACAATATATGCATTCAAGCAGATGTTTGCATTTTAAAACTGTTTTTCTTAAAATAATAGCTATTGATTTTGTATATAAAACTTGGCAGTGATTGCAAATTTACATCTTGCATGAATGATATGTACTGAGTTGGTGAGTGAGAATTACTGATGGTGATTTGAATGCTACAAGCCTGATACTCCTGTCACTTACACTGGTTCAACTTCACTGACTTCAGTTGAGTTATATCTCAATTACACTGGTGTCAGAGAAGTATTGGGTCAGTTTATATTTTAGGAAAAATATTTCCAGCCATTCTAACTGCAGCAAGTGGGTAAGTAGTACTGAATGTTGTTTAAAATCAATTTATTTGATTGATTAGACATAAAAGGTAATTTCAGGTATGGAAAATGTCTTGAATTTTGATGAGCTCTTATATTACTTTTGTTCAAATAGGTATTGAGATTTGTGCCCAGCTATAATCATGCACTTCAGTATCCCATATCTTTTCACTGTTTTGGGCCATTAAAGCAATAATGAATCATTCTCAATAAACAGGAAGCTGTCATCAAACACTTTTGGTATAGTTGAACCACCCACAATAGGATCCCCTGTCATGAGCATTGTTATATCACTTTGATCCTCTGTTGAACGTTTAGCTCCTGCTACTTGTTTCTCGACTCTCCAGGCCTTGGATTGCTTCTGTAAGGAGGGAAGTCCAGAGTAGCTAGAGTGTATTTTAGGGTACAGGTAACATCTTTCAATCTGGTCACAGAGCTTCTATATCCAGATGCTCTCCTGACTATTCAAACAGTGAGCAACTGGGCACAGCTTTAGCAAATGAAGGGTATGTAGACTATGGCTCTGATTCAGCAAAGCATTTAAGCATGTGCTTAACTCCCACTGATTTCACTAGTTAAGATTAAGTCAGATTGTTGCAGATAGTGGAAACAAATTAGTCTCCTGGAAACGAGAGCCACATCTTTGGTATTTTCATTGCTTGGTTAATAAGAGAAGCCAGTGTTAATCAAAGGATCAAAACTCTTTCTTTCTGATCACTGGTTGGAAAGACTATGGGTCCTGAAAGCTTTTGTACTGGTGGTGCTCCATAGTGTTTTTAGCCTGTTTAGATAGCTGACTGTAAGATCACATACTTGTGGTTATCATTTTGTACATTTTCCACCTATGTTCTGATGATGCTATTTTATCCCCTGGTGTTTTATGAATTGCTGGAATTAGAGATTAATATTTTGTATCACCAAAAATCTTTTTATGGTATAAACCAACTCTAGCAGTCCTCAATATGGTGGCTGAAAAAATCATGTCAGAACTGAAATGTTAAAGTAGCAGGATCACAAGCAGTATGAGAAGGACATGATTTGATTTTTAAGGTCTGATTTTTGCAAGCTGTGAAGACTAGAAATGAATGCTGCACACACTAGAAAGATTGGAATCCTAGCTTTCAGATAGCATTAAACATTAATTTCTAAATCTGTAGTCCCGGTGTGATACTTGAGAATTATTTTTAAAACAAACACTGGTCCCTCTATTTATCTAGCAGTAATTTTTGTTGATGGTGGGAGAGTAACCATTCAGTACTGATTATAGTAAGGCACTCAGCTGAGAGGACTTTTCAATCACCATAGAACATACAGACAACACCTCATACACATATATTTGTCTGTATATACTACACCTACTCCTGGGGGTAGGCAGAGGTCTTCCAGGGGATACATCAGTTCATCTAGATATTTGCCTAGTTTTATGACAGGTTACATAAAAAGTACTAGCAAAGCCAGTATAAACTAAAAGTTCATACAGACAATGATTTGTTGATACTTCTCTATATTAGGGCTGTCAATTAATCGCAGTTAACTCAAAAAATGAATCGCGTTTAAAAAAATGAATCGTGATTAATTGCACTTGTAACAATAGAATGCCAATTGAAATTTATTAAATATTTTTGGATGTTTTTCTACATTTTCAAATGTATATATTTCAATTACAACACAGAATACAAAATGCACAGTGCTCACTTTATATTATTTTTTATTACAAATATATTCACTGTAAAAATGGTAAACAAAAGAAATAGTATTTTTCAATTCACTTCATACAAGTACTGAAGTGCAACTTCTTTATCGTCGAAGTGTAACTTACAAATGCAGATTTTTTTTTTTTGGTTACATAACTTCACTCAAAAACAAAACTGTGTAAAACTTTAGAGCCTACAAGTCCACTAAGTCCTACTTCTTGGTCAGCAAATTGCTAAGACAAACAAGTTTGTTTACATTGATGGGAGATACTGCTGCCTGCTTCTTATTTACAATGTCATCTGAAAGTAGCCGGTGTGGCAAAGTATTTACATTGTAGATATGCTAAACATTCGTATGCCCCTTCCATGCTTTGGCCATCATTCCAGAGTACATGCTTCCATGCTGCTGATGCTTGTTTAAAAAAAAAAAAAAGAAGCCTTAATTAAATTTGTGACTGAACTCCTTAGGGGGAGAATTATACGTTTCCTGCTCTGTTTTACCTGCATTCTGCATATATTTTATCTTATAGCAGTCTCTTATGATGACCTAGCACATGTTCATTTTAAGAACACTTTCACAGCAGATTTGACAAAACACAAAGAAGGTACCAATGTGAGATTTCTAAAAATAGCTACAGCACTCGACCCAAGTGTGATGGGTTGGATCACAGATATCACCCTTGGGGCTGCCAACTTATGTGCCAAGACTACTTCTGCCCCTGCTTTCCCTGCCAGCTTGGGTCTCCAGCACCCTGTCTTGCTGAGCCAGACATGCCAGTCTGCTCCAACACAGACCCAGGGTCTGAACCACATGTCCCAAAGCTGCAGACTTAGCTGAAAGCAACTTAAGAAGTGTTCCTGTCTTTAACACTCAGCTGCCTGACTCCCAATGGGGTCCAAACCCCCAATAAATCTGTTTTAC
This sequence comes from Mauremys mutica, assembly GCF_020497125.1. NCBI lineage: Eukaryota > Metazoa > Chordata > Testudines > Geoemydidae > Mauremys > Mauremys mutica. Next base: position 273,400,662 of record NC_059073.1, read on the forward strand.
ACTGTATAAAGCTTATACAGGGTAAAGCTTATACAGAGTAAACTCATAAATTGTTCACCCTCTATAACACTGATAGAGAGATATGCACAGCTGTTTGCCCCCCCCAGGTATTAATACATACTCTGGGTTAATTAATAAGTAAAAAATGATTTTATTAAATACAGAAAGTAGGATTTAAGTGGTTCCAAGTAGTAACAGACAGAACAAAGTGAATTACCGAGTAAAATCAAATAAAACACGCAAATCTAAGCCTAATACAGTAATAAAATTGAATACAGATAAAACCTCACCCTCAGAGATGTTCCAATAAGCTTCCTTTACACACTAGTCTTCTTCTAGTCAGGATCCAGCAATCACTCACACCCCCTGTAGTTACTGTCCTTTGTTCCAGTTTTTTTCAGGTATCCTTGTGGGTGGAGAGGCTATCAGCCAGCTGAAGACAAAATGGAGGGGTCTCTGAGGGGTTTAAATAGACTTTCTCTTGTGGGTGGAGACCCCTCCTCTCTCCTACGCAAAGTCCAGCTCCAAGATGGAGTTTTGGAGTCACACGGGCAAGTCACATGTCCATGCATGACTCAGTTTTTACAGGCAGCAGCCATTGTTTACCCTGAACATCCTCAGGTAGACTTCTTATGGGGATTGGAGCCTTCCAAGATTCATTGTCCTTTAAGTGTTTCTTGATTGGGCACTTAATTTGTACATTACTTTCTCAAGAAGCTGACCAAATGCTTTACTAAGGCTACTTAGAAATCAAGCAAGTACACAGCCAATATTCATAACTTTGAATACAATGACACATGCATACAAATAGGATGAATATATTCAGTAGATCATAACCTTTACATAGATATGTTACATGGCATATGTAGCATAAAACATATTTCAGTTATATCACATATACATTCATAAGCATATTTCCATGAAGCCTTATGGGATGCAGTGTCACACACAATGTCACACCAAGGTTTAAGAATCTGAAGTGCTCTCCAAAATCTGAGAGAGATGAGGTGTGGAGCATGCTTTCAGAAGTCTTAAAAGAGCAACACTCTGATGCAGAAACTACAGAACCCAAACCACCAAAAAAGAAAATGAACCTTCTGCTGGTGGCATCTGACTCAGATGATGAAAATGAACATGTGTCGGTCCGCTATGCTTTGGATTGTTATCAAACAGAACCCATCATCAGCATGGAAGCGTGTCTTCTGGAATGGTGGTTGAAACATGAAGGGACATATGAATCTTTAGCACATGTGGCACATAAATATCTTGCAATGCCAGCTGCAACAGTGCCATGTGTACGCCTGTTCTCACTTTCAGGTGACATTGTAAACAAGAAGCAGGCAGCATTATCTCCTGCAAATTGTAACCAGCCTTGTTTGTCTGAGAGATTGGCTGACCAAGAAATAGGACTGAGTGGACTTGTAGTCTCTAAAGTTTTACATTGTTTTATTTTTGAATGTAGTTATTTTGGAAAAATTCTACATTTATAAGTTCAGCTTTCATGGTAAAGAGATTGAACTACAGTACTTGTATGAGGTAAATCGAAAAATATTTTTTTTGTTTTTTTTACAGTGCAAAATTTTGTAGTAATAAATAAAGTGAGCACTGTACACTTTGTATTCTGTGTTGTAATTGAAATTAATATATTTGAAAATGTAGTAAACGTCCAAAATATTTAAAGTAAATGGTTTCTATTGTTGTTTAACAGCATGATTAATCATGATTAATTTCTTTAATCGCTTGACAGCCCTACGCTATATACTATATACTGAAATGTAAGAACAATACTTATATTCAAATTGATTTATTTTATAATTGTATGGTAAAAATGAGAAACTAAGCAATTTTTCAGTAATAGTGTGTTGTGACACTTTTGTATTTTTATGTCTGATTTTGTAAGCAAGTAGTTTTTCAGTGAGGTGAAAGTTGGGGTACGCAAGACAAATCAGACTCCTGAAAGGGATACAGTAGTCTGGAAAGGTTGAGAGCCACTGCCATATAGAAATATTAATAGCTTAGTTAAACAGGACACATTTGAGAAGGTGAGAGTTAACTCGTGCAAACTTCTGTTGAAACAACTATTTATTTTCCTTATTCGTAAAGGAAATACTCTTATTTTTAAATCATGTGGCCCCCAAACCCAGAGTACCCGTGTGTGTTTGTGTGTGTGTGTCTCTGTGTGTAGTATTTGGAGATTAAAAGGACTGTGCATCCAGAATACCTCCCAACCCCTCCTCCCAAAACCCAATCCTACCTCCCTCAACTCTTTGAATGAGCAAATCTTCCCACTTATGGGAATGTTATCTGAAGAAGCAGCTCTTTCAGAGATAGGCATCCCTATGTCCCCACATTCTGTGACTCACAGATTCCTTCTGAGCTTTGTGGATTAGATATATGCCTTCCCTCCCCACCATGCTTCCCATTCCTAAAATAACGGCTCAGGTCAAGTGGGACAAGGGACAGATCATTATCATTGTTTTGGTTTAAAAGGCCTACCACAGTACTTGGATTTCTTGATACTCATTCTCCGCTTCAGCAGAAATATATGGCTCTATCATTGAAACCAATTTTATTTATGTCTGGTTTGTTGTATTCTATACTGACTAGCCCTTTGCTGTAATGACTCACCTGTGCCTTTGTCGAGAAAATTATTACATTTTTTTTTACAAATACCTTTTAGTCTTATGATGTATGTGTTTCAATGTAGTCATAACAGTTGAATTAAATTTGGTAACAGTAGCTTATATTTTATATGACATTCTTTACAGCAGTGTCTTGCAGCACTGTACAATTAACATGATAAAATTATCTGCATGTCGGAACAGTCTTTGTCTGTGGTTAAAATATACATATTTAGCCTTGCTCTGTATAGTGACACCGAACAGGCCTTTCCAGTTGCAGTAGCAGTGGCATATAGTTACAAAATGCTCTGGCTCCTCTTGAACCATTTTAAAAACTGGAGCAAGTTCAGATCCCAATAATTGGTTGGGAACATAATGAGAGAGAAGATCAGTTTGGCAGACAGGGACATAGCTTTGAAGTCAGTGCATGATTTGACAGGGAACCAATGCAAAGACTTCAAAATAGGAGTAATGTGCTTGGGTGGGCATGTGGTTGTAAAGCTGTGTCCTATCTATAATGTAACCCGGAGCTCTTGGATATAAAGAATTGCAATAGTTGCTAAAACGTATATATTCATCCATTGTTTCAGATTTGCGTTGGTTAACAATGGTCTCAGACTGATGATGTTTTTGGGATTCATAGATTTTAAAGCCAGGGGGGATCGTTACGATCATCTATTCTATTCTGACCTCCTGGATAACTCACGCCACAGAACTCCTTCTTATAATTCCTGCATCAAGTGCAATAAGTTGTGGAGGAAATAGAGCGCATCTTTTAGAAAGACATCCAGTGTTAACCTAGAGACTTCAAGTGAGGGAGAATCTAAAATTTGCTCTTTATCCAATTTTCAATTTTTCAATTTTTCCAACCTGCAATTTTTCAATTTTTCTAGCTTCAACTTCCAGCCATTGCGTCTTGTGTCTTGCTTCTCTAAATGTAAGAGCCCTCTAGTATTATAGGTGCTTAATAAATGAGTTTTAGAGATGTACAATCTGAAATTATTATTACACCCAGGCTTTTTGTACTTGAATATGGAGACAGTGGTACTTTATTGAATGTAGTTGCTAAGGTGGGAACATTTCTCCACAACTGCTCAGAGCCAGTAATCAATGCTTATGTCTTTCTTTGGATTCAGCTTCATAAAATCGTGAGACATCTATTATTGAATGTGCTGTGAAATACTGGTCAGAATGAAACTTGCAGTGTGGCATTCAAATGGAAGAGAAAAATATATCTGAGTATTGTATTGTCTGCATAGTTATGGAAGTGTAAATTATACTTGCTAATAAAGGCATTTAGGTGCATTCTTAAATCCATACCTGTTCATCATATCATTTGAGCATGCACTGAACTTAAACATGTGCTTAAAACCCATTGCAGTCAATTGGAACATAAGTATGTGCTTAATTTTAGGTACATTTTAAATGATTTGAATAGGAATGGGCCAAAAAGAGGAGAAAAAGAGGCATAGTCTGAAAATATGAAAAGGGAAGTGAGAACTGAAAAATGCTGACCCAGTTAGACTGTCCTCATGTGGCATGAGAGACACAATTTGAAACATGCCAAGGCTATTATCAGATAGCTTATCAGTGTGCCTTAAGCATGTTGGAAAAATACACCTCTACCCCGTTATAACGCCACCCAATATAACATGAATTCGGATATAACACGGTAAAGCAGCACTCTGGCGGATCAAAGCAAGTTCGATATAACGCGGTTTCAGCTATAACGTGATAAGATTTTTTGCCTCCCAAGGACAGCGTTATATCGAGGTAGAGGTGTACATGATTCTCTGTATTAAATGCGTTAGAATTCCAATGATGCTGAAGGTGACAAAAACCTGCATCTGTAGCCATTAGTAAATGTACTGTAATGTCATGGCTGTGCTATAGTAAATTCTCAAACTTGGCAGACATTTTTGTTAACAAAGTGAACAATACGGGATCAGTATGTTTAAAACAATGTGTTTCCTGAAAAAATCGCGTAACTTTTGATATAAAAAAATCACTCAAATTAGACAATCAGTAAGATCATCTGCTATCAAAGAAGGTGTACTTTGAGGAGGTACACCTCTACCCCGATATAATGCGATCCGATATAACATGAATTCGGATATAATGCAGTAAAGCAGTGCTCCGGGGGGGCGGGTCTGCGCACCCCGGTAGGTCAAAGCAAGTTTCACCTATAACGCGGTAAGAGTTTTTGGCTCCCGAGGACAGCGTTATATCGGGGTAGAGGAATACTTTAAACCTTTCTTTCTTTCGTTTGGGGTCTGTAAATGATTGAATGTCCCTACTTTTAAAGCCTGACTCCTTGTGTTCTGAATGACAGGAGCCATAACAGTGAAATTACCAGGTGGAGTATCATCTAGGAAACATTATTCTCTCCTTAGTCACTGTTTCAGGACTGTGATATCTGGCACAGACTAGGAAAGAAAAACAGTTATGGTCTCCACTGGACAACAGGAAGAATCTAAAGCTAGTACAATAACTCCTTAGTTAAAGTCATCCCCCTTAACGTTGTTTCGTTGTTATGTTGCTGATCAACTAGGGAACATACTCATTTAAAGTTGTGCAATGCTCCGCTCTTACGTTGTTTGGCTGCCTGCTTTCTCCACAGCTGGCAGCCTCCCTACGCCCTCTGGCAGACCCTGCAGATCAGTGCCTTCCCCAGCCTCCCCCCGCCTCCTGCCTGCAGCAATCAGCTGGCTTGCAGCGTTTTGGAGGCAGGAGGGAGGGGGGAAAAGAGTGAGGACTTGGCGCGCAGGCTTCCCCTGCCTCCCCAACGCGGCAAGCCAGCTGATTGCCCCGGGCAGGAGGGAGGGGGGAGGAGCGAGGACTCGGCGTGCCTCTCCCCTGCCTACCGAACGCAGCAATCAGCTGGCTTGTGGTGTTTAGAAGGGAGGGGGGAGAGGGAGGCGGGGTAGGAGCCAGGACTCAGTGTGCGAAGTAAAGGGGGAGGAGGTGGGGGAGAAGAGGCGGGTCAAGGGTGGGGGCTTCGGGGAAGGGGTGGAGTGGACGGGCTGAGGGTTGAGCTGCCCCTGGTGCTTGCAGAGTAGGGGAAGCTGCCCTGGAACCTAACCCCCCCCCCCCATTTACATTAATTCTTATGTGGAAATTGGATTCGCTTAACATCATTTCACTTAAGGTCGCATTTTTCAGGAACATAACTACAACGTTAAGTGACGAGTTACTGTATTTTAAAAAAGATTACAGGGATCATTCTTCCTGCTGGCAATAATATTAGAAAAATACGTTGCCTGTATCTTTCAGATCATCACGGCCAGTTAACATAAGATTTTCAAGTCTCACAAACAGGGGCGGCTCTACAAATTTGGCTGCCCCAAGCAGTCATGCCCGGGAGGCGCCCCCGAGCCGCGGGAGCAGCGGACCTCCCGCGGGCATGACTGCGGAGGGTCCACTGGTCGCGCGGCTCGGCTGGACCTCCCGCAGCTGCGGGCGGTTCGCTGGTCCGGCGGCTCCGGTTGAGCTGCCGCAGGCATGCCTGCGGGAGGTCCACTGGAGCCTCCGGCCGAGCGTCCCCTCCGCAGTCATGCCTGCGGCAGGTCCGCTGCTCCCGGGGCTCCGGTGGACCTCCCGCAGGCATGACTGCGGCAGGTCCGCCGGCCCAGCCTGCCGCCCCCCCCGGGAAAGGGCCGCCCCAGGCGGGTGCTTGCCCCGCTGGGCTCTGGAGCCGGCCCTGCTCACAAACATGCAGTCTGTTCATATAGCTTCTATGTAGATGGTAAGTCTCAGAGTTGGGGTTCACTGAGGAGGTAGGGGTTTACTGGAGAGTATCTCAGACCACTGTTCATATAGGCACCATCTTATCTAGGGTCTTAAATAGTTGACTATTCTATGTTTTTTATTTAGATGCCAAATCAATCATGTCAGAAAGGTTAAATTCCAGAAATAATATAGGGGAACAATTTACCAAAACAGAACTTGTTTCCTGTCACAGATTTTGCATTTGTATGTGACCTGATGTAGATTGGACACGTGAGTATTTTTAGTGAAGTTGAGCATAATAAATTTAAAAAAAAAAGAAATTAATCTTTAGAATCATCTACATGACCATAATTTAGATTTGGACAGGTAAAGAAGTGAGTAACAATATTCAATGAGTGTGGTGCATTTCTTGAGCAGGCTATTTGAGTTTATTATATATTTTTAAAAGCTGCAGCTGCCTTTGCCACAAATTAAAAATGGAATTGTGTCACACAAACTCTCCATTCCAGCAGCTTTCCTTCATCTCAAACCATAAATGTATAAACTGATGATGAAAACAAATCCAAACAATGTCCCATGTCACTCACAGAGGGCAGCTGTTGTTGCTCTCCTCTTTCCACAATGTGTAAGTAGCTGGGCTTCCCAAATTTCCCAGAATCTGGGTAATTAAGTCTAATGGAACAACTAAATGACACGGAGGAAGCCAGAACTGATATGGGGAGTTTGAACTTCAGGTTGTGGGCTGTTCATTGATATCCAGATGGCACTATTTGTCTTGAAGAATAGGGGGTATAGATCTACAGTCTTCTAACAGTACCTTGTGTTGTTTGTTAGTTCATGTACAAGGATATATGGTGGCTTGGCATAAATATCCTCACTTGGCTTCTTCCTTGGAGGTACAGTAGAGACAGGAAAAGAAACTACAGGCGATACAAAAATAGAGAGAGTTTCCATACTTAGAATTTGCTTTCAACAAAAGTTTCCAATAATGCAGCCTTTCACATTCCTGACAGATTTATCAGGCCTAGCCACTTGAAGCCCACATTATAGCTTGGTTTGAATCTGATTTTTTCCATGAGCTGATGTCATGACTGGACCCATAGTGCAGTTTCAAACCGATTGCTTTAGATTGCATCATTACTTTAAAACCTCTGTTTTTTAACCCAAAGTGTCTTTCTTAGAACAGTGAATAAATGCCAGCATTCAGTCAAAACATGCCGATTTTAAACCATGTAAACTGCAAAAACAGGTTGGATTGTGGTGATTGAAGTTTTTTTTTTAAATTACTTATTTGTATTTGTATTTAAAATGACCATTTCCAAAGTGTTGGGAATCTGGATGGGATGGAGAAATGAGTATAATAAAAATATGCTGTGATTTCTTTGCCCCATTTTTTATAGAACCTGACATGCTTTTGAAAAAAAGTTGGATCACTTAAATATTCAAACTCTCTTACACATTCCTAATGCATTTTGATCACATTAAGATTTGTAACCTATATTATACACAATAATAGCATATAGTAAAAACGAACAGGCAGCCAGCTCCCTGTGGGTAGTTGAAAAGTGTCATTTAAAAAAAAATCCTTTGCAGAAGGTTTTCTAAGGCAATTAAATCACTGTGATGCAATTGGTAAAATAAAAAACAAACCAGGTTATTATGATATAAGTTGTAAGTAAGGAATAGATACGGTACATAAAACAAGCTTGGAATTCAAAAATTAATAACAAATGCAATTGCAAACCTTTAGGCTTAACACGTAATGGTTTTGTTTGGTTTTGTTTTGTAGAGGCAACCAGCTGAAGAAAAGATCCTAGTCTTCATTTCTATTGCACTTGTTCTTACTCTTTAACACTCATTTTAATCAAATTGTCATGCTTATTTCAAATAGTGGGAATCAAAGATCCAATCCCATGATCTCGGTGCCTTGCAGAATTGTGAACTTTAATTTTACACCTTTCGGTGGGGAGTGGGGTGAATTCAGGCCTAAATGGTCTTGGTGCATAATACTTTTCACATAGACAGGCCTCTGTTCAGAAAAGTTCTTATACCTGCTTAATTTTAAGCACTTGCTTATGTCCAATTGAAGTAAACAGAACTTAAGCATGTGTTAACTTTAAGCATGTGCTAACATGCCATTCTAGATAGGATGCTTTACTGAATTTGAGACCTAGTGCTTTTACCTGAGGCGATTCAAGTGTTTTATAGACAGATAAAGAAGCCTTACCAACACTCCTGTAAAATAAGGTTTTACAGATGCTTCCATTACAGTTGTGCTTGGATGAGACACTGCTTCAGGTATTGAAGGATGCACCACCCTGGGGGGGATGAGTGGCCTGAAGATGTGATTATCAATGGAGATGTGCCCCCAGGGAGATATGTAGGTTATCTGTTAGTTAATTTTATATATTTTGTTAAATGAATAGGTGTAAACAGAGCCAGAGTTATTAATAAATAACAGTAACTGCTGCTTATTTAATTACACTAATGGATAGTAATTCTACAGATTTAGACAAACAAATTGATTTTTTTGTGAGTTAAATTGAAGCAGTCTCCTAGAATGTAAAATGAAAAGATTTCTGGGCATCTAAAATATTTTACTTGTCTCACAATAACTCTGGTTCAGCTGTAGGACTTTTGAGCGAGATGAATTCCCCTCTCTTAACTTAACTATCTCATTTTAAATTAAAAGGCGGTGTTTTTTAGGCTCCCCTGCTTCAGGACAATTGGATCTCAGCTACTTGGACTAGAAGTTGGGATTGTACAGATGTCAATCCTGCAATGAGCTCCATGTGGGAGGAATGCTGAGTTCCCATTACTGATTTATCCTAATTCTGCTGTATTGCCTGTGAGGAGGAGGAGTGGGGTGGTAAATAAATAACTTTTTAATGGGACCATCAATATATGTGCATGCTTTACTAAATGATTTTATTGTCACCTCATACTTCCTCTTCTCTTCCCTTCCCTTCATTGTGCCCTGATTCAGAAAAGCATTTAAGCATGTGTTTAAGTCCATCCCTATTTATGACAGCACTTAAGCACATGGGATAAGAGAGAAGGTCCTCTTATTGATCAGTAACTGGTTAAAAGAGAGGATTCAAAGGGTAGGAATAAATGGTCAATTTTCAGAGGTAAATAGCAGTGTCCCCCAGGGAACTGTACTGTGACCAGTGCTGTTCAACATATTCATAAATGATCTGGAAAAAGGGTAAACTGTGAGGTGGCAAAATTTGCAGATGATACAAAATTATTCAAGATAGTTAAGTCCAAAGCAGACTGTGAAGAGTTGCAAAAGGATCTCACAAAACTGGGTGACTGGGCAACAAAACGGCAGAGGAAATTCAATGTTGATATATGCAAAGAATGCACATTGGAAAACATAATCCCAACTATACATATAAAATGATAGATCTCAATTAGCTCTTACCACTTGGTAAAGAGATTTTGGAGTCATTGTGGATAGTTCTTGGAAAACATCAGCGCAACAGTGCCAGCCAAAAAAGCTAACAGAATGTTAGAAACCATTAGGAAAGAGAGAGATAAGACAAAAAATATCCTAATGGCACTTTATAAATTCATGGTATACCCACATCTTGAATACTCCATGGAGCTTTAATCACCCCATCTCAAAAAAGCAACACCTCTACCCCGATATAACGTCACCCGATATAACACGAATTCGGATATAACATGGCAAAGCAGTGCTCTGGACAGGGCGGGGCTGCGCACTCCGGCGGATCAAAGCAAGTTCGATGTAATGCGGTTTCACCTATAATGTGGTGAGATTATTTGGCTCCCGAGGACAGCGTTATATCAGGGTAGAGGTGTATATTAAAATTGGAACAGGGTCAGAAAAAGGCAACAAAAATGGTTAGCGGTATGGAACAGCTTCCATATGAGGAGAGATTAAAGACTGGGACTTTTCAGCTGGGAAAAGAGGACTAAGGGTGGGGGGGGTCTATAATAGAGGTCTATAAAACCATGAATGGTGTGGAGAAATTGAATAAGGAAGTGTTATTTACTCCTTCACATAACATAAGAACCAGGGTCACCCAATGAAATTAATAAGCAGCAGGTTTAAAACAACCAAAAAAAGGAAGTACTACTTCACACAACATACAGTCCACTTATGGAACTTATTGCCAGGGATGCTGTGAAGGCTAAAGCTATAACAGGGTTCAAAAAGAATTGGAAATGTTCAAGAAAGATAGATCCATCTGTGGCTACTAGCTAAGATGGTTAGAAATGCAACCCCATGCTCTGGGTGTCCCTAGTCTTTGACTGCCAGAAGCTGGGAGTGGATGACAGGGGATGGATCACTTGGTAACCTCCTGTTCTGTTCATTCCCTGTGAAGCATCTGGCATTGGCCACTGTCAGAAGACAGGACACTGGGCTAGATGGACCACTAGTCTGACCCAGTGTGGCCGTTCTTATGATCTTATGTTCAAATGTTGTCCTGAATAGTGATGCTTTTTGAAGGGGGGCATTACTGAGCCTGTCAAATATAGATTGTAAACTATTCAGGGCAATGTCAATTTTGTCAGAGGACTCTCACATTTTTGAGAGCTTGAGTAATAACAAATAGTTGTTCTGTTTTCTCATAGAAATATTTTTGTTTAGTTTCAACGGTAAAAAGTGTAAATCACAGAAAAAATTAACTGGTTTGTTACTTCACGCTTGTCAGTTTTCTGTATTTTTCTGTCTCTATTTTGCTAATGTTGAGCGTCTATAGGACAGACTATTTTCTTCTTTTCAATGCACTCCTCTTATTACAAAACTGCATTGAGTGCATCTTAATTCTATGGTCTATACATATTTGCTTTTCTTGTTGTTGTTCTTGGGTTTCAGGAATACTAGAATGAAAACCATAATATCTCATACAAATAAAATATTTTATGAGATGTTATAGTTTGATTAGTAAACTGAAAAATAAATCAATATATTCTTTAAAGTATATTGTACAAAAGATTCATGTGACTTTATGTTTGTTTGTCACAAACTAAGCAGCACATCAGTTTATCTCTTAATTTTTCTTTTTAGCATCTAAACTCTTGATGGTTTTGTTTGCCTCTAACGTGTATCACATGCCACATCTGTGGGTATTACTGTGCCACATCTATATGCGTGAACTAGATAGTTTTTATTCTAAATTCACAGAAACGATGCCACATTGTACAGCAGCAGAAGCAGCTAGGCCGTATTTTTTAAGGCCTTGGCACCTCTCAGAACAGTATGTACTTTGATTTTTTGTTTTGTGTTATGACTAATGCTTAGCAATGTCCTTCGGTAAAGTATACAGATCAACCCCAAGCAAAACTTCCAGTCCCAGCTGTGACTCTAGAAATGAAAGTCAGTTCATCAGCGCATGGAAACAAGATGGTCAGATTATATAATTCCAAATGTTGTTAAATCATTTATGTCTTGCAAAAGAATGTTCCTTCTACATGTTAATTTGCAATGGACAATGAATCTTTTCATACTACGTATGAAGTAGCACATTGTATTTCTGAAACCAGCTGTACACACTGTCGAGCCAGAAACATACAATGACAAATAAATGCATAAATTCCAATTTGCATTCATGTTTTCTAAATTTGTTCAGTGCAACATTATCTTCCAGTATAACAGCTATCTAAAAATCTGGGGTAAGACCATTTTTTTCTTTAGTATTGTGATTTAGCTTACAATGTTCAGCAACTCCTTCCTTCCTTTCCATTTCTGTAACTCTTGCACGCCTTACAGTATTACAGTAACCTTTAAGCTAATGGAATAACCTCTACTATATGTCCTTAGGGTTATCTGAGTAGTGTATTCCTTTGGTGAAGTCTTTATATTTCATGGTATTCACAGTACGAAATTACAACATAACATGATATATGATTAAACACTATAATATAGAACTATTTGGTTTCTTTGCAACTTTGTGATTTTTTTTTTGTTTTATTTTTTTTAAAGAAAAGAAATGCTTTGAGTTTTCTACTCCATACTTGCTGGGGGCTTTCTTTCCAGCTGTGTATGATAGTTGGCCATCAACAGTGAGAGCTTTCACAAGGTTTTGGTGTCATCTGGCTAAAATCCAATCAGTACCACCACTCTCTGTGAAGTTCTGCGGGGACTAGAATCCATGTCTGTGGGGTGGCTGTTGCGTCCATGTTGCTATCTGGCAGCCATGATAAGACTGCATACACAAAGACCCTGTGGAGGTAAACACAACAGGAAGTACCACCCCTGAAGGCCAGACTGACAGCTTATCTTGTGGCCTCTTATTGGTCCAAAGACCCTCTTAAGCCAAGGAGTTGTTCCAGGAAGTGTCCATGTAACAAGATTAACTCCTTTGTCAGATCTCATGACAGACTTGCACTTCTGCTCACTCTTGGACTCCTGAACAGTGCTCTTACTCCTGGTTTCTAACTCTGGCTTTGACCTTCTCACCGTTTCTGTTCTCTGACCGCTATTGTTTTGACCACTAGGCCTGGCTGCCCAAGCCCTGGTTATGACACTCTCCCCTTCTTTCCAAACCTCTTTTCTACTTTGTGGTGGAGCTGCTCCATTTAAGTTTTCTCCTTCAGTTACCTAATGGGAAAGCTTGCAGAAAGGGATGATTTTGATGTTAAAGAGCAGGACTTGACATGAGATCTGGGTACTACTTCCAGCTCTGCTACTGACTTGTATGACACTTGTGCCTCAGTTTCCCAAGCTGTAAAATGGGGGTGATGGTAATACTTACCTGCCATCCAGGGATGTTCTGAGATAAATTAATTAATATTTGTAAATTGCTTTGTACTCCCATTGCACCTTATAAAAAATAGGTATATCTCCAATTATTATTATCTCCTAGAACTGGAAGAGACCTTGGAAGATCATCGAGTCCAGCCCCCTGCCTTCACTAGCAGGACCAGTACTGATTTTTGCTCAGATCCCTAAGTGGCCCCCTCAAGGATTGAATTCAAAACCCTGGGTTTTAGCAGGCCAATGCTCAAACCACTGAGCTATCGCTCCCCTCTTACATTATGTTATTTAAAAAGTGAAGGAGGGAAGGAAAAAGAGCATGCCGTATGTGTGGCTACAGCTCTGAAAATGAAGAGATCACAAGGGTAAGCGTTGCCTCAAACATCACAGTTCACTCCAGACCACCTTCCGTGGACTCCATTTGACTTGCCTGTCTCTCTACCTTATAGCTATAGCCTTCGACCTCAGAAGCACTCCCTGGCTTTTCAGGGACAGAAGCATCCCAATGAGAAGCTGAAACAGACACACTCACTATCTCCTAATCTGCACTGGAGTGTTAAAGGGTCTTCAGAAGCTGTTTACTGGGGAGCAAGACCGAACACTTTGCAGCCAGGTCGTGCCAAAAATGTTTGGAGAATGCCTACAAGTTGTCATGCTGGTTAGAAAGGAATGAACCACTTTTGCTTCTGTTTTAATGGATGCTGAGATGCAGAATACAATTTGCAGATAAACTATTCAACATACAGCTGCATGCGAGGGAAATATAAAGGTCAAGTTAAGAACCAGAAATGTGCGCTGTTGTCCTGTTTGTAGAGAGTGTTTTTTCAGCTTGACTTCTGGCATCCATCTTCACCAGCAGTATGATCCATTACTGACAACGTGCTGTCAGACTGGGTTCCACTAGGCCTCACATGAACTCCTTTTTTTTTACAGAGCTGCAAATGGTTTCATCCCATCTCCATGCACAAAGTTAGGGTGGACCAATTGTTGACAGTTATTGGCAGCAAGGAGTCATTTTCCTTGGTCTGGCACCAGGACCTGTAGAAGTTGGAGGGTCATGTGCATTCTAAATAGACATTGTGATAACTTGTTGCCTTGAGAAGCCTGAGTCCCTTGATACAGTGCAAGAGGGAACTGACCTATATTGCAAGGAAACTGCCTACAGTGTGAAATGCTGTATTTGTGTGCAGGGGCGGCTCTACAAATTTGGCCGCCCCAAGCAGTCATGCCCGGGAGGCGCCCCCGAGCCGCGGGAGCAGCGGACCTCCCGCGGGCATGACTGCGGAGGGTCCGCTGGTCGCGGCGCCGCGGGGCCTCCCGCAGCTGCGGGGGGTTCGGTGGTCCGGCGGCTCTGGTTGCGCTGCCGCAGGCATGCCTGCGGGAGGTCCAGCCGAGCCGCGGGACCAGCGAACCGTCCGCAGTCATGCCTGCGGGAGGTCCACTGGAGCCGCCGGCCGAGCGTCCCCTCCGCAGTCATGCCTGCGGCAGGTCCGCTGCTCCCGGGGCTCCGGTGGACCTCCCGCAGGCATGACTGCGGCAGGTCCGCCGGCCCAGCCTGCCGCCCCCCCGGAAAGGGCCGCCCCAGGCGGGTGCTTGCCCTGCTGGGCTCTGGAGCCGGCCCTGTTTGTGTGCAGCCTTGTTTGTCATCCAGAATAAAGATTTGAGGCACTTTATAAAGTTACAGCCAGCCTCTCATTGATTTTGTTCACTATCTATGTGTTTAACTTAAAACATTTTGCAAAAAATCTTTTTGTTGAGCTTCAGCTGTTTTATCTAGTTTTGATATGTAAGATTATGCTGGAAGGGTTAAATAAAGGGAATCTTTGATTTAAAAATATTTTAATTGTCTGGTGGTTGTATTCTTTTTTATCATTAAGACATTTTTGGAGCACTAACATTACAGAAAATACTGATGTTTTCACATGCTGTAGTGGTAATACACTTTTTTTTTTCAAAGTAGCTGAGAGTTGTTCATCAGTATTATTATTATTATTATTATTATTTATTTGTTCCTTGCAAACTAGACTGGTGGTGGTTTCTTCTTTTTAGGTAAGAAGAAACTTACGATAATCTTGTCCAACAATGAAAGTAGCTTGTAGCAAATACAAACTTGGGACGTAGGTCTTGTATAGCAGGAAGGAAAGTGAAAATTATCCTTTGATGATCTAATGCACAATACAGCATTAAAAGTTAGTACAGTACCATATTCAGGATATGATCTATTGCTTAATTTTTTCTCACATCTGTATTTTAATTGAAGATTGATCCAGTACAGAGCATCTTGCATTTTTGAAAATATCCAGATGGGAATATATAAAGGTTTTAGCATGAGAATGTGAAATTAGATGTTTACCATTAGTTGTACAGGAAAGCACTTATGCTGAGAGAACACAAAGAGAACACACTTAATTTATGGCTTGAAAATGTGTTGGATACCTACTAGCCAGAAGCTGATATGAAAATAAAGGTGGATGACTCACCAGTGAAATCCAGGGGCAGCAATCTGAAAGGAGGCCATTCCCAGCTGCTGGGAGTAGGAAGGACACTGGGATTCCTGTTATAATGCTGTCTCTGGACTCTGTCAGGGGTTGTGGGGGTGTCTTCTTTTTATACCATCACTTGGCTGGTAGGTAAATTTGAAGCTGTCACGACTGTTAGAAGGGAGAATTTATTTTTCTTTCCTTGTTCCTATCTGATCATCACTACTTGATTGTTGTTGGGGGGTGGAGGGTGAAGAGTCAAGGTTCATTCACTTAATAGGGTGAGATGGTGGGAATCTACCTAATCCTGCCCGTAATGAAGGCAATGGTAAGATTTACATGAACTTCAGTGGGGCCAAGATTTTACTCCCAGTGCCAGCCTCTGCTGCAGCTGCTCAGAACTTTTCTGAGCAAGGACTCAATGAAACTAGTGTGAATCTGGTCACTTTCACTGCTGCTTACACACAATCTTCTCAAAAGCAGTGTGGAAATAATACAACACATGTATGGGGATGTACAAAACTGCAGCATAGCTGAAATTCAGACAAAAATGATTTTTGTTTTATAATCTAGAAAAGCTAATGTAGTTGATTTAATTAAAAAAAAACCCTAAATTTTTTGTATGCGCTGTGGGAAATGCTGTGAGAATTTGAAAAAAACTGATTGATTGTTAGACTTCTCAAAGGACAATTAAACATAAATACAAAAACCTACATATTTATTTTTTAAAAATCAACAAAACTCCTAGTTAAAACCACCAAAGCAAATCTATCTGTGAATAATGCAGTATAGTCTCTGACATCTTTCTTTCTTTCTTTCTTCTTTCTTCTTTCTTTCTTCTTTCTTTCTTCTTTCTTTTTCTTTCTTTCTTTCTTTCTTTCTTTTTCTTTCTTTCTTTCTTTTCTTAACTTGGTAAAATGATAATACATTCATTTTGTTAAAAGATGAATACGTTAACACCACTGGTATGTCTTTTCCTACTTTCTGTTTATGTACATCTACTCCAGTGTTGTGACTTTAGAGGAGACATGGTGCACCCTGGTTATGAACATTTTCAAAGTTATGATTTCTACAATGATTTTGCTATCTTGTGTCAATGTAAATAAGTGCACCTTGCTTTAAAGAAATATTTCCAGGATACTGTTCAGTAAGGAATTACTTGCTTCTTCCTGTACATTAAAGTGAAAGAGAGACTCAGTCCAAATCTGTTGGTGTTGAACCAAAACTGGCTGAACAGTTAAGAGTTGGAAATCTATGTCTGTCTTTACCTAAAGTTACTAGACCTACAGAAAACTGTCCGGAATGTCAGCCAGGTTGACTTTCAAGGAGAATGTTGCTGGTGACATTCAGCTGGTATGGCTGACCTCGATAGGCAGGGGCTAACGAATAATGTCTGCAGATAATTTGGCCCTTTTTCTGTAAATATAAATTCTGTTGTTAAATAGATTAATTGTTTTGGATAACTCAGATAAACTTTGTAGACAATCTGAGTAAAAATATGGTTGAAATACACAATCTGTTTAGAGAGAAGAGATAAGTGCTAAGTAAAATTACAACAATGAAAGTGTTGTATCTATTTAATATGTATCTATGTAATGCATTCTTTATTGGTGAGAATACATTCTACCATCATAGGAGGTTGAGCTGGATAATATTTTTCCATGTTTAACTATTGTGACCCTATTTCCCCCCTGTTAAATCACACGAAAATGGAGGAATATTTTGTATAACGTGCAGGACTTACGATATAAAATGGCTCTTGTTCAGATAATAAGAGCAGAGACCTAATGAAAGTGTAAAACTCGTAAAATATACTGCACTTGGCGTTAAACCTTTATCTATAGCCAAAGTGTTTAAAAAGGGGCAATGGAAGGAGTATATTATATCATTGTGCAGTGCTTCATTTACTGCTGGAGTTATAATAGGAAGCGAAAGATATGTCTATAGGGAAGTGTATAGTTTGCACTGCTTTTAAAAATGCCAGGGGAAAGAAGAGTTAACATCTTGTGCAGTTAGTTATGATTAAGGATAAGATTTTGTCACGGATATTTTTAGTAAAAGTCACGGATAGGTCACAGGCAAATAGACAAAAAATTCATGGATGCCATGACCTGTCCGTGACTTTTACTAAAAATATCCCAGACAAAATGGGGATCTGCGGGTCCCCACCTGCCAGAAGCGGGGCAGCTGTAGAGGGGCTAGCAGCCACTGCAGCAGCTGGGGGCTGGGGGGTACCCCTGCTGTTTGCAGCTCTGGGGGTCCCCCCCGCTGTCCATGGGGACTGGGAGATGTGGAGTGCCCCTGCTGCCCACAGCTCAGGAGGCCCGTGGCAACCGGGAGCTGTGGGGGTTCCCCCACAGCAGCTGGGAGCTGTGGGGGTTCACCCACCACCCGCAGCAGCCAGGAGTTCAGGGGTTCCCACCACCCACGGCCGCCGGGAGTTCAGGGGTTCCCCTGCCACTGGCAACTCCAAGGGTCTCCGCTGCCTGCAGTGGCCAGAAGCTCTAGAGGTTCCCCCGCCACTCGTGGAGGCTGGGAGCTGTGGGGTACCCCACCACTCGCAGCAGCTTGGAGCTCCAGGGGCCGCCAGAGGCGGCGGGGGGTACCCCACAGCTCCCTGCCCTTGCGAGCGTCAGGATCCTACAGCTCTTGACCACTGTAGGCTGAAGTCATAGAGGTCTCTGGAAGTTACGGATTCCATGACTTCCGCGACCTCCGTGACTAAATCATAGCCTTCGTTATGGTCTGTTATTAGTTTCTCACATCCGTGAAAGAATAATTTTAGAAAAGTGGGGCTTCTTAATGTGCTTTTCATGTGCTCTGGACATCCAGATCATTGCTGCCTATTGCTAGCAACTTGTCTCTTGCTGTTGCTGCTTTGCAGGGGTGGCTCTAGGGATTTTACCGCCCCAAGCAGGGCAGGCAGGCTGCCTCCGGTGGTTTGCCTGCGGAGGGTCCGCTGGTTCCGTGGCTTCGGCGGACCTCCAAAGCCGCAGGACCTGCAGGCAAACCGCCGTAGGCAGCCTGCCTGCCGCGCTCACGGCGCCGGCAGAGCACCCCCCGCGGCTTGCCACCCCAAGCACACACTTGGCATGCTGGGGCCTGGACCTGCCCCTGCTGCTTTGCTAATTCTCTCGTTTCTCTTATGAGATTTTAGTGTTTTTAAAATATTTAATTCGAGCCCTCCAGCCTAGCAAACTATAAACTGGATTTACTATTATTGCAGCCCTCGTTCTGCTAACCATTGCGTGGTGGTAGCCTTGCCTTGAAGAGTTTACGGTCTAAATAGACAAGACAGACAATGGGTGGGGTCAGTGGGAATTAGAGGCACAGAGATTGATTTTATTATTCAGCCCTGCTATACCAGGAGTCCATAGCTGCTGCCAGAGTTTCACAGCTGCTCTACAGCAAAGGTTCTCAGACTGTGGTCCGTGAGCTCCATTCAGGTGGTCTGCAGATAGTTTCCTCTAAGGTGCGCGCTTGGGCAGCTGCACATGAGAAAATGAAGGGTCACCTACCTAATTACTGGAGCTGTGCAGGCATGGCTCTGCTAATTAGGTGCCTGGAGCAGATGCACATGTAAGGTGAGGTGTGGTGGCCTTGGGGGAGATAGGGGGTAGGTGGGATTGAGGGGTGGGCGGAATTTGGGATGTGCAGGGCTGTGGTGGCCACAGAAAGAGGCGACTTTCCCCAGCTCTAGTGCTGTGGCTTCCGGGGAGAGATGGCCCTCCCTACCAGCCTCAGCTCTGTGACTGCTGTGCCAGGGGAGAGACCCCCCTGCTTCTCAGCCCCAGCTCAGGGGCTGCCGTGGCAGGGGAGAGAGGGCACATCCATCGCATTAGAAAGGTAAGACTACTGATATTAAAATATGAGTTGTGTGCTTTTATTTGTAGAACAAGAAAGATCAATTATTATTGTGTTTTTTTATATAGCACTTTTATCCAAAGCTCTTTACAATAGTTAGCTAACGGTACAAACAACATTTGGAAAGATCATTAAGTGGTCTGCCGAGACCCTCAGCAATTTTCAAGGAGTCCGCGAAAAGAAAAGTTTGAGAACCACTGCTCTACAGCATAGCAGCCGAGAACAACCCGTTGGCATTTGGAATACAGGGCCCCCCTGACTGCAGTGTAATAATTTTTTTAATATAACCCACTCGGCTCTGAGATTGAATAAACAATCCCCCCCCCCCATCCCCATCTTATTTTCAGCTGGAAATCTTCATAGAGACACTATGGGTTAGTTGTTAGGAAGGCTACTATTAGCATTAACTCCAGACTACAGCTGTGAAGAATGAAAGAACTGCTAGGAAATCTCGTTGGATAAGGAGGCAAATTCTATTTCATGTTCACTGTTCAGGTTTATGCTGTAGGATTCTCCTTTTCACATAGTGCTTAGTAAGGTTACTTTTATGCTGCTGTTTGTCACTGACCCTTCTCTACTGAAGTTATATCCCTGCACTTATTTTCATAGGAGCTTCTTTTCTTTTATTTGACGTTAGGCTTGGACCTTCCGCAGGAGAGCTGCTAGTCTTCTCTGCAGGGACAATAGATTCAAAGAAAGGACAAATTTCTCTAGGTAATCTCACTTTCAGAAGAAGGATATTGAGATCTCTACTAATCTAGATGAAATAAAAACAGAAAGCGGTCCCCCCGCCGCCCTCCCAGTTTAAAGAACTGGAATAAAGTTTGGCTCAGTTAATTCTTGGTTTCTTTCTCAAATAGTTTTTATGGATGCAGGTATTTTCTTTTGAAGAAAATATTTCCCCCCTCCCTTTTATGCTCATGAAACAGTTCAAAGCTTGCCCTTTTGACGTCACATATGCCTCAGAAGCACTTGATGCTGTTGATAGTAGATAACCTAAACAGCAGCAACTTTTCCATTTAAACAGGTTATGATTTTATCTGAAGATTATTCCCGAGAAAAATCTCTCAGGCTGTTTTCACATATTTATTTAGTTTTAGAGCTGTTCTAGTTCTTGTGCCTGTCCTTTAAAATGTACTTTTACCCTTGTTTATTCACCATACTCACTTCCTGAAAGTTTCTAGAGTGGCCAGAGGTGGGAATATTTAGGAGGGGTTATGAAAGTGCTGGAGTCTAACTTTTCTTTTTAATAATAGATTAAACACATACTAAAATATTGGGGAAACTTGATGATGGTTCAGAGAAATCACAGTCTTAGCAGGCAGTAGAAGAAATATGGTTGGATAAGGTGACCATATTACATAAAGGGAAAACGGGCCTGAGGCCGCCCCCCCCCCCCCTGCTCCCTGCATGGGGCGGGACTGTGCAAGGTGCCCGAGGCACCCCCCTCATGGGCTGTCTGTCGTTTTCCCCCACCCCCCACCCCCTCCGCACGAGGCTGGGGCTGGCATTGCCGCTTGCTCCTCTGCACATTCCTCCGCACCTCAACTTGATCAGTCGGCAAGAGCAAATGGGACAAATGCCCACTTTTGCCAAAAAAGTCGGGATGGCCAGGACAGGGCTTAAAAAAGGGACTGTCCTGGTCAAAACAGGATGTATGGTCACCCTATGATTGAGTAATTTGTAGCTTTAAAAGTTAGGTTGCTATGGCCTCTCTGTCTCAATGGCAAAACTTCCTTCCAAGTCATAGCAGAATGCCAGGTGGAACAGATTGTCTACCTCGAGTGGTCCCTTACAATATGTGTTAACTACTTGTGCTGAACAATCTGTTCCACCTTGCGTTTAGCTGGGACACTGGGAGCACCTTTCCCAGACCTGATGTAGAGCTCTGTGTAGCTTGAAAGCTTTTCTCTCTCTCACCAGCAAAAGCTGGTCCAATAAAAGACATTACCTCACCCATCTTGTCTGTGTCCAAATTAGGATAGGTGAAGGAGCAGGGACCTTCAACTTTATAAATGTTCTTCTGTCATTCAACCCCCCCAGATGGATGGATCATCATCACATACAGTATTTTTTTTTATTTAAGTAATGGGGAGAACACTGGAATAGTCCTAATATTCAATATAATGACATTATTTGAAAACGCAGTGCAGAAGTAGTGTCTGTTTTGTTGCATGTTGTCAGTGGAGAAGTGTATTTATTTTAGTTGTTGAACCATATATAAGTATAGTCCACTAGCTGGGAAAGGAGACTGTGACATTTTGAACCTGTGCCCAGGTGTGCTGGGGTTATATATTTGTACTTTGTGGGTCATGAACTATTTTGAACTTGGACAGACATGCTGTGGAAATACTGAATAATGGATATCTGACTTAAAAAAGGGATATACTTTAACCAAAGTGGCAATATGTCTTCTCCTTTTCTCAGAATAATACTGATGTAGTTAGTGTACAGTATTTTACTGGTTACAAACATGTAATATTGGTGATTTCAACTCTGCAAAGAGAATTTAGCCCCTGAAAGACTAAAAATGTTCTCCATCCTAAATGGATTTTTATTACTGCAAAGAAAAACCTGTCAGTTGTGTCTTAGATGCATTATTGAAGAATTATTTCCTGAGAACTTTTGGTGTTAATTAAATGTCTAGATGCCAGATTAGCTCACCACATTCCAGAGTCATCAGTGGAAGACCCCTGAGACTGTGCACCGCAAACATATTTTAATTTCAAATCATTCTCCTTCAGAATGTCCTTGATCCCTCAGAAATATGCAGAATGAGGAATGATGGGCGAGTCTGGTGGAAGACAATTAGCCATGTGTCATTTAGAAAACAAATTTGGGTTTTGCAAGACCCTAGCAGTCAAATTATGCCTTGATTAGACTCCATCTACTTCATTTGGGTTGTAATCTAAGGCAGAATTTGGCCTAAATTTTTAAATTTAAAACAGATGAGCTATTTTAAAACAAGTTTGTGGGTTGCACTTCACTCCACAAAAGGGAAGGAATTCAGATTAGAAGCAGATCGGTAACCCTATGTACTACAGCAAGTATGGAGCATAAGGCCACCTACACAAAGGTCTGAGACCATTGGATAGACCCTATTTGGTTTGAGCTATGGTTGATCCCATGCAGCAAAAGTGTGTTTGTTTTGTTGTTTTCCTTTCCCTCTCCCCCTTTATCTTTTGTTGCGGAGAGGAGGGACTCCCCATTTTGGCTGGGGTCTCTGGGTGCTATCGTAGTTTGGCATTTTCAGGTCAAACTTGTTTTGTAAAATGTCAGTGTATATTAATATTACAAAAAAATGGCCCATGTATCAAGGGCATTTGGGGTGGGTTTCCCCTTTCCCCCTTGGAATTCCAAAGAAAGCAGACTACATTCCAATGGAGACTACATTCCAGTACAGTATATGGAAATCTGGAACAAATCTCCTCCTGGTCCGATGTAGCCTGGGACCATTGGCTTTCAAGGCATGCTGTGAGGTCCATCTGTTTTCACATGGTGCTGTGAAGATGGGCTCTGAAGGCGAATCAGATTTATTGGAAGAAAAGGGAGTTTCATGTTCTGCTGTCTGCATAATGGTATATGATTTTGTACTTTATGACAAACTACAGAGGTTTTGGATGGACATACCTTTTTTTATTTTCATGTAAATCTAGAGAATACATACAATAAATATGCTTTCCAAACAAAAAGAAGAATGATTTAAATAATTGATATTGCATCATGGTATTCTAGAGCGCTATCACGGGAATAATTTTGATAGCCACGTGGGGTTAAATTCCATGCTGCATTATTCGACTCATGCTCTCTCTCCTTTCTCCTGTAGTTACTAATTATTAGTGTACAGTGAGTTGCGTTAAAATGGTCAAATTATAAATTCCGTGGGCTTGATCTAAAGACTTTGGCAGCCAATGGAAGGTTTTCCATTGACTTCAGTGGCTTAGACTAGGGCCTATAATATCTTACATTTGAAGACAAGCCTCTGTCTTGAGGGCCAAACTGAATTTAAACTAATTGTTTAGTTACCTTGTGGGACAGGAATCCTCTGAGTTCCCATGTTGAATCAATGTGTCTCATATTTCATATATGATAAACTGTCGTCACAGTACGATTCATGACACACAATGCACAGTACTGTAATTTTTGTCAAGAAATAGTCTAACCAAAATTGGAGAAGATACCGAAAACTTGTAGTATTGATGGTAGAATGTCTCCAAATTTCATGGCTTTCAGTTCCTCTTTTGTGACAAAACCTTTGCCAGAATCAAAGCATGTTTCAGATAAAGCTGACAGTTCGATAAAACAAAAGGGCTAAACTGTAACAACTGTTCAGTCCTCTTGCACATTTTTGAAATCCACGAGGGTCTGTCAAGTTTTTGAGACCAGGACTGCTTCATCTGGCACTTGGTTTCTGTTCATTGCATAGAACAGGAGGACTAGCTTTTCTCTGCTTTGAATCAGTTTCTCCTACTTGAGTGAACTGATCCAACTGAGGGGAATATCCGCACCTGCGGAAAAGGTTGCTGGTTTATATCTTGAACAAATTCTGACTGCAAGTGGCTGGTCTCCAACTCCCAGCAGTTCTTTAGTTTAACTCTTTTTACAATTTAAGCAGGGAAACATACTCTTGGAATTGTTCAGTTCAGCAATGGCATTTATTCTCCTTGATACTAATGATTATGTAGAAGCATTATGTCACGGCAGTATTCACCTCTATAGTATCTGGGCAGCCACCCTGGGAAATTTGGGTATTTTAAATTAGATTTAAAACTCAAGCCTGGACCATTTGTGCTCAATAAAGAACCTGTCAGTCTTCTTTGCAAGAGCTGAAGTTTTAACCCCAGGACCCAATCCAAATTGGAGCATACAGAACAATATCTTCCTAACTTAAAATTCCTCCAGTAATTTCATTTGGAAAGCTCATTTCTTATATTTTTTCCTAAAAATAAACATAGTGGTGTGGTGTTGATCATAGAATAATAGATTATGAGGGTTGGAAGAGACCTCAGGAGGTCATCTAGTTCAACCTCCTGCTCAAAGCCGGACCAATCCCAACTAAATCATCCCAGCCAGGGCTTTGTCAAGCCGGTAGCAGATGGGTGGTAGAGGGAAACACACAGAAAGGAGTAGAATAAAAGAGGCAAACTAACAAAGCCACAAAACAGAAGATGGATGGAATAGGAAAGGTATAAGTGAGGATAGGAGGGAGAGGGAAATGAAATGAAAGCTGTCCTGATCCCTCAGGGACAGCAGAATCTGGGAGAGCCATGAAGATAGGAAATGGTACAGCAGGTCAGCTGACATACTGGTATGGATCAGGAAGTGTAGTAGGAGGAGAGATGCGTTAGGACATTGAGTATGTCTACGCCGCAGCTGAGAGCTAGCTTCCCAGCATGGATAGACAGACATGCTAGCGCTGCTTGAGCTACTGTGCTAGATACAGGAATGTAGCCAAGGGCAGATCAGGGCCGCAGGGGGTGGCGCAAGAGGGGCAACTTGCCCCGGGCCCCACAGGGGCCCCCACAAGAGTTTCTTGGGGCCCCTGGAATGGGGTCCTTCACTCACTCTGGGGGCCCCGGAAAACTCTCGCGGGGCCCGGGGCCCTGGCGCTTCTTCCGCTCCGGGTCTTTGGCGGCAATTCGGTGGCGGTGGGGTCCTTCCGCTCCGGGACCCGCTGCCGAAGTGCTGGGTCTTCAGCAGCAATTTGACGGCGGGGGCCCCCGCCGCCAAAGACCGCAGGCCCCCTGAATTCTCTGGGTGGCCCTGGTTGCTGAGGCTAGCCTGCCTGAATCTGTACCCAGCATATCTGGGCAGGTTGGTACTCAGGCACAAGCTTCCGCCCTTACTACCCCCGGCTACACTGCTGTTTTTAACGTACTTGCTTGAGCAGAGCTATCCTGTGTCTGTCTGTGTGCACTGAGAAGCACTCTCGCAGCTGCAGGGTAGGCATACTTGTCTGTTGTCTGGATGGAATGGAGGTTTGGGGTGGAATATACAGACATTTACCACATACCTTATAAGGTTTTGGGGACAATGTTATTCTGAATGTGTATCCAGTTATCAATGTAGGATCTTTAAAGGTTTTCAAAATGCTTGTAAGTTAAAGGGATGGAGGTGAGGAGGGAAAGGAGTGAAAATTTTGCAGTTCACCTTTAAGGTGGACTTTTTTATTCACACAATTGAGAACTAAAAAGTCTAAAGAGTACACCTGCAAGTAGTACTCTATTCAGTACAATGCCAGGCAACATTAGGTTTGGCTTGAATATAGTACAAATCCATTGTTCTCTAGTATGTCTTGTCTGTAAGTTCCCTCACGCAAGAATCTTCTGCAGCTAGTGTTACTTGATCACTCTGTAGAGTATGTGTAGTTCCACTTATCCTTCTCTCTTTAAAGAAGGGGTTTTCAAACTGGGGGTTGGGACCCCTCAGGGGGTCATGAGGTTATTACATAGAGGGCTGCAAGCTGTCAGCGTCCACTCCAAGCCCCACTTTGCATCCAGATTTATAATGGTGTTAAATATATAAAAAAGAGTTTTTAATTCATAAGGGGGTTGCACTCAGAGGCTTGCTATGTGAAAGTGGTCACCAGTACAAAAGTTTGAGAATCACTGCTTTAAGGGAACACCTCCTCCTAAACTACATCTTATCTGGCTAGGATGAACTTGTTGTTGTTCAACCTTGTCATTTGATAATTTAATATGGTGAGGTTATCAAACAGTGCATTAAATCCATTTTGAATGTTTTTTAATATTTTCTTTCTGGCAATATTTTGTTTTATCAGAAAAAGTCTCAGTACAGTAGTGCAAAATAACAATTAATTGTTTAGATGCTATATATCGCTCCTGTATGCAATCTCCAGCTAAACCTTATCTTTTGAATGTTTTAAGTACAATATTGGTCTCCCACAAAAGAGTGCTATGCCTTTTAGAGATTATACTATTTACTTAATATTTCAGTTTACTTATCAATCAAAGATGTGTAAGGGCTCTGAGGGCAGGCTAGTTCTCTCATGAAACATATATAACAGTTGGCTTATAAAATTAGTATCACATAATGTGAGCGTTGATTTCTCCATACACTTTTGTCTTGTCATCTTGTTTCTCTAGAGATGCATATCAGTGGGTGTGGGGAGAGCTGAATTCACATACATGCATTTTGTATAGCATTCCTTCCTTAAATTAGAAGCTGTTGGAGACCAGCTGCAGTCTTATTTAAAAAAAAAAAAAGTGAGGGGTGTTAGCTATGTAGCTATCAAAGTATCCTACAGTTCTTACAACTGCAAGTCATAATCAAGAATAGAGATGTTTATATCTTCTTGTCTTGAAACTGTGGGATATCTTATTTTGAAAGTTCTACCAGTGTTTTATGCCCTTGACTTTTGATAACTTAAAGCTACCATTTCAACAAAATTATGCTAAAAATTAGATGAAAATATAGAGATCAGTTTGCCAGTTAGTAGATTTATGAGATTTATAGAATGATGCTACTGAATTAAATAGTATGTTCAGTTGAAGTAGAAAGACTTAATTTGTAATTAAAGTGGCAGAGGTTATAATATTTGGACGTTTGTTCCAATAGATGTGCCTTGCCAATATTTACAGGAATGTGAAGAAAATATGTCTGCTGTATTTCCTCCATGAAAAGGCAAAGGGTTACGGGTACCTCACAGTGGTGGGTTCTTTTGAATAAAATGGGTGGAAGAGCGTTAAATGAATTGTTGGTAGGTTGTACTGTATAATGGCTCTAATTGCCTGCTACCAGTGGCTAATGTTGGTTGAACTCTGTTTTTGTCTGCACATTCCTCTTCAAGTTAAAACAAGATAAATCTCTTGTTTCTTTTAAGTGCTGAACACCAAAGTTAAACCAGGTTAATATATTTGCAAATGTATGCCTGAGAATAACCAGCTTTCAAACCTTAAGTAAGAAATGATGGATATGGAGTCTGTAGCCTGTCTTCCCCACCTGCTCCCAAGGACACGGAAGGCCCAAACTGCAGTAGAAACAACTGCGTGCGGCTGGCGGGGTGGAACAGGGTATAGAGATGCAGCTTGGGTTTCACAATTCCTGTGTACTCGCTGGTGGGTCTCCATATAGCATGGGATTGTTTGTGGGCAAGACAAGGGAGTGGCAGCAGCAGCTCCATAAACTACACCTCCATTAGCAATAAACTCCAGTTGGGGGTGGGGGTTGGGGGATGGGTTCTTTGGCCTGTGGCTCCTATTCTGTGTAGGAATTCCATCCCCTGATGCATGATTGGTTGGGTTAATTCCTTTCCTATCTATTATATGATACCCACTCAAAGTTAATTTAGTCAGGCTTTGCCTGGATAATATGAATTTTTCTTATAATTGCAACTGGCCTCTATCTAACACCATGAAAATCGGCCCCATTTAGCACTCTGCTTGCTTTAGAGCTGGCTGCTGATTTGCTGAAAGAAACACCTTGAGTATGTGTAAGTATTCCAGAAACAACAATGTAATTTAGAATAGTGCTTTAAAGGTTTTTCGTGGGGGTGGATCTGAGTATTGCTGCAGTGGTTTGTGGGGCACGGAATGGGAACAATATGAGAGGAGGGAGAGAAGCAAAGGATTGAATTCATACTGGACAAGAAATAAACCACCTGGGACGATTGCTGTTTTTATGTTTGTCTCCTCGCCTTAAATTAGCTTCCCAAATTCCTTTGGCTTTGCTGCGGCCACTCATATTTAATGTAAGTCTTAATCAGCTGCAGAACTCCAGCAGTAATAACTGGGTATGCTATCTGTAAGTAAGTTTTATGCAGTCACTCACCTCCCCATACATTTTAGTTTCTATTCCGGAAATTACTGGGAACACATCTGACGTATTTAAAAGCTTTCTTGCTTATTATTATTTGTATCTATTTTACTTATTTTTTTCCTCGTGGGTGTTATTTTCTGATGTGTGACTAACCAGCTCAAGGGAAATATTTCCCAAATTCTGCCCTAAGAGCCAAAGCCAAATCATTTTCCCAATGAAAAGTGCAGAATTTGGGGTATGTTTCCATTGATCTGGATGGGGAAAATATTTGATTTTAGGGAGTACATCCTCAGAGGGTGTAAATCGTCATAGACCCCTGGATGTCAATTTACACTAGCTCAGGATATTCCCCTATAAACCAGATTTGTGTCCCCACACACAGCTTGCTTGCCCAGTCTGTTGTCTTACTTGGTGGTTAAATGAACTCCTCTCCCTGCCTGTCCTACAAGCCTCAAATAATTTTCAGTGAGGCAATGCTATTGCAAATATTTTACCATTCATCAGAGTCTAATCCAATCTGATTCCAGTGAAAGCTGCTACATAGCCATACAAATTTTCAATCTGGTGTACAGAATTCAATCTGTAATTCTGATATAGACCTATCTAGTTCTGCAGCTAATGACTGAGTGTAATTAGGAGTGAGTTGGGGTTTTTGGTTTTTTAAGCAGTGATCTTACTTTGCATCTGTCATAATCCTCAAAATTGTGGTTTGGCAAAAGGTTGCATTTCTTGGTTTTGATGAATACAAATCTGGGTATTCACACCCACTTCAGAGGAAATAGACAATTATAATTAATTTTTGATTTTGATGTGCTATAATGAGTTAGTTAAAAGGAAAGGATTTTAGATCAACTGTGTAGTTCCACACTGTGCTTTGGATGTAAGGGATTATATTGGGGAAGTTCTATGGCCTGTGTTATATGGGAGGTCAGACTAGATAATCGTAATAGTCCCTTTGGCCTTGGAATCTGTGAATGAATGTATGCAAAACAGTAGGACTGTCTAGCCCTCAATATAAAATACTTAATGAAGAACATTGACAAACAGTGCTGTGATGTTCCCAGCTGTTATAGCTGAGCCCAGTGCTTCAGAATTGGTATTCTATAAGCAAGGAATAGTTTGAGAACCATTTAATGTATGTGAATTAGAAGATGCCAAAGAGTATTTTGGAGGTTGCCAGATCCCATTAGAATTAGTTGGATTTTTTCCCACTGATTTCAGTGGCAGTAGAGTTAGACTTAGGGCCAGATGGTCGCTGTTGTGAGGGAGGAGATGCAAACACAGTTCTTGCATGCCTCACACAAGAGTCAGTCACACTCAGAGTCTAGTTGTCCCTCCTCTTCTCTTGAATCTGGGGGAGGTCCTGGCTCCATTGAAGTCAATGGTAAAATTCCCATTAATGCCAATGGGCAGGATTTTACATGCGGTGTCTTCCATGTTCTTCACTCTTCCACAATCTCTCCCTTCCATTTTAAGCCCCGTTCCCCACTTCTCTCTCTTCTCTCATTCACTGCTCTTTGGTAATGTTTGTTTTATTTTTAACCTAATCAGTTAACCTACTGAACCTTAAATGGGGATTCTCCAACTACTCTTGTCAGATTTTTCCAGGTGATTTAGAGTGATGGGAGTTACAAGAGCTGCTCAGCATTAACTACCACAGGAAAGCTTGGTTTTATTTTAAAGGACTAGTGACCAGGTACTGACCCTTTCCTACTCTCTGTTGCGAATCACTGAACAAGGTGCTGGTGTTTGCCATGTTTCTCTCTAGCCAACATTACAGTAATATTTAGAATAATGTACATTTGTGTAACAATTTTCATTCCAACTCCAAGACTACATACATGCTCCTTCATTGAAATGCAGCAATCTCTGGGAAGTGGTGTGGCTGCCAAGGATGATAGGGCAGGAATCTGTTCTCTGGAAAAGTCTCAAGATAACGTCATTGTCCAAACAGGGTGCACAGAACATGGATATTTAAGGTCTCATCCAAAAGGTTCACATAGGTAAATTGCAGGGTACTCAGTGTACAGTATTGTAATACCAAGGAGTTAAGATGTTTCAAACAGGAACATAGACCACTAACTTCATCCCATTCTTATTGTATTGCAGATTTTGTTGAATTCAAGAGACATTTTCAAAGGGACATCAAATTGGCTTCCATTTGTGCATGTGCAGTTTACATGCACTATCACTTGTGCACACATATGGTACAGTGTGCATGTGCATAATCTACCCAAGTTTCATTTGCATGCCCAAAAGAGATGTTACTTGAATGCACAAATGATAGTTTGAAATGTTTACATGTGCAATCTGTTGCACAATCAAAGGTGTGTCTGGACCAAAGGCGACCACATTTTGAAAATTTGGTCTTATGCTCAAATCATGAAACATAGATTCTGGAGACTGTTTGACCCCTTGGAATTTTCAGCTGGACCCAAAGAGGGGAGAGACTTTCTAAAATCACCACGTCAAATTATCCCCTCTGTTACATTAGTGCAATTGATTATTTCCCTTGAAACAGAGTAAATCATAATCATTCTGTAATGAGATCACACAATTATGGACACCCTTCAAAGCAATGATTGCCTAAAGAGTTGTTGCCTCTTTTGTTGTTTATCATTTTAAACTGATCTTTTACACATGGCTCAGAAATGTAGTGTATGACAAGCACACATTCCCACTCCGCACCAAAACACAGTAGGCTGTACAGGGTCAAAACTCACCCCCTTCCTGGGATTTGGTTTTCTTAACACAAAATAAGCAACATAAGCTCCAGTCCATGCCTTCTCCCCAGGAGTGAGTGTTCTGAGGGTTCCTCCACTAGTGGGGCTCAGGCACAGATGTTAGATTTCTCTGTGTGGATGGCTCCCACCGCCTCAATTACATGCAAGGTGAAATTAACTAGCCACACTTAACATTTCCCAACCTGGTCAGTGCCTGCTAATGTGATGGATCCATAGAGGAGAGCCCTATTACACAGCTGAAGCTCATGGTGTTGACTAAAATATGGATAGTCACCTTTACGTTGAAGCTCATGTGTACAGTACACCCTCACTATAACAAACCCCTGGGGATCTAAGCCATTTGTTCAGTATAGCCAGGGGTACGTTATAGCAAAACAGAACCGCTGGAGGGGTGGGAAAACTCCTCTGGCCCTGGGGCTGCAGCGGGGGGGGCTGACAACTGGCCAGCGGAGCTCACCACATTGGTGGGGCTTGAGGTGGGATCAAGGGACTGGGTTTGCTATGGCCCAAAGTACCGTATTGTGAAGGGCATTAAAGTGAATGTGTACAGTAGTTCAAATGCTAGCGATAAAAGACTATTTATAATTACCTATCGTGTGATCTTTTGTGCTCTGTGTCTGTAGTGTTTTGTATAATGGAGGACTACAGGTAAGGAAGCTGGACCTTGTAGTTCACTGTCTCAGAGGCATTAACCCAAAGGCAAGAGTTGTGGAAATAATTGATTCCACTGTTAATGGCTTGGCTGGTGTCAGTATTATTATAGTAAAATTCCTCTTGTCAATGGGTGGAAAATGAAGGTGAAGTGAATTAGAAAACTATGATTTCTAACTTCTGAATAATGAGAAGATAATGCGAGAGCCACACAGGAAGCTTTCGTTGGGGAAATGTAATGAATAACTTGCAGCAAGTCGGTTTATATCTTCAAATCCAAATGATAAAAGACAGTAGATCTGTTCTCTGTGAACATTTTGTTTTTGCTTGCTTTGGGATTCCAGAGGCCTCTTTCTCAATTGCTCATTATATTTTCAGATCACTTGTCCTAAAAAATGTATTTCTGGGCAACAGGTGGCATTGGTGTTGTCAAATCTTATCGCTTCTCATTAATCTCAGCGGGTGCTATGCCAAAATGGTCTTTGCGTAAGTAATTATCATAATCTGTCCATTTTAAGCATTCATGTCTTGCCTGATGTTTTGGCTCCTTTCCTTCCAAGAGGCTGTCATGCTGTGATGTGTCCTAGGTTTTGGCCTTGCAAGATTTTACCCAAGGAGAAAAGTTTTGGGAAAATTGGATTAATTCTATGTAATTGGCTTAGTTGCTGTAAGCATGGAAATAAATCTTTCTTGACAGAGTGGATGAAATGCTAACTGAAGTGAACTAGATTACCGTGATCTCAATTCTTGAAGTATATTAATGTGGAGTGAGAAACTTAAAGTAGAATATATTTATTTGTGCAGGTGTAAGTCAAGTAGTTGAAACTTGATTGTCTGTTTATTGAGTCAGCAGAGAATTCTCATCTTTATTACTTTTATTTGCAACCTAATTTTCATACTAATTATTCAGGATTCATATTTGTTATGATTTAGGTGTACAGGCATCTCAAAAGCACTTTACAGAGGCTGTGTCTATAGTGATTCAACAGAAATCCCTTTCCTATCTTCAGTGACAGAGGTTCAGAATGGTTTAAATCCTTTCAGCATGATCCTGGTCAGATCCAGTGTACACTGCAAGTTTGTCATCATAAGAACAATGGTTTAAATCTCGATATTTATTTCTCAAATGGCACTGTATTTTTCAGCCTAGGGACCATATCCTCAATAGGGGTAAATTGATACAATTCTGTTGAAGTCAGTGATGCTTCACCAGTTTACACCAGCTGGAGATCTGGCCCTAAATCTTTTAAGAAATCACTGTTCGCAGACCCAGGGCTTTACCGTCACTTTATTTTGTAGGTGTAATAATCTAAATCATTACTCTCTCTGGCTTCCCTTCCCTGATCTGTGGACTGAACCAGATTTAGGCCTCCAATTTACTCCCTAGCTGCTCCCGTGGTAGTGATTGGCTAATGTTTCTTTGTTCTTTTACTATCTATGATAGAGTGAGAGTTCTGAGAGCATTATTTTAAAAAATGTTTCACAACCAGAAAAGACTTGAAAGAATTATCACTGGGGAAAACCTGCTTTTGATTTGTGCTCCATGTTCTCACACTGGAAATTTGTAAGCAGTATTCCCCTATTACTGTAGAGTATATCAAATGGTTTATGTTCCTAGCAGATGAATGGAACCAGCACCATTCTTTTTAGTTGATCTTAAACTTCCCTAAAGAAATTCTCGGCCTTACTTATGAATTGAGGGTATTTCACAATTTCTTATCACCTCATCTTTGTGGCTTTGGGCTAAGCAAGTAAAGTGTATATCGTGTGTGGCCTTATTGTGGTTTATTAATGAACTTAATTCCAGCAAGACATTCAACTGTAGTTGAGGTGAAATTATAGAGACTAGTGTCAGACAAACTGTACTGTAGTCCAGTTTGGTGATGAATTCACAAGCACGTTCAGCTTGTTAGCTGTGATTTGTTCAGGTAAGATGCTTAGTTTCCATGCTGAGCTGAACCTTTGCTTGTTATAATTACAAGGATTTTTTGCAGTATGAATATTGGACCATTACCCCCTTATGTTTTCCATTGTTCTGTACCTTAGTTTAGTTTAACAACCTGAAACACTTCTAGTTCCTATTGTTGTAACTAGACAAACATACATCTTAGTGTGTGGTTTTATTCTTCTTATTGATGATACAACAGTTATTCCAGTTTGAATAACTAAAATCCAGCAACCCAGAAAGCAAATATGCTTTGCAGTGGGAAAGGTGTGTGTTCAATTAAAAACACAGTATTGTTTAATCTGTATTAGGTACTTATATGCACACATTTCCATAGCACCTGAGTGCCTTACAGTCGTTCATATATGTATCCTCACAACACCCCTGTGAAATAGAGAAGTGCTGTTATCCTCATTTCACAGATGGGGAACTGAGGCACAGAGAGACTGACTGACTCCTCAAGGATAGACAAGAAGGCCATGGTGAGAAGGAACTGAAACCTGCTCTCTTGAACCTTAGATTAGTGCTCTAACCCCTGGACTATTCTTCCTTTTCTTTATACATATGAAATAATGACCATTCAAAATAGAGACAACTGTTGTCACTGTTTATTTAAATACCATACCATAAGTGTGTGCTGTTTTAATGGTACATGGGAAGACTAGGTCTGTGCCCTGATCAGTTTACTATCTAAGTTAGTTTATGCATGTCTAAGACCTCTTGATATGGCATGGAGATGGGATATAGGGAATGAGTAGGGATGCCAAAACAAAGAGAGAGGAAGAATTTAATTTGGCATAGCATTATTTTCCCTCTTCTTTTCCTTTTCTGCACGTTACACGTTATTGAATTATCTTGCTGTGTCACTTTATTTGTGCTTTTCTCTATATAAATGTATCTTATCTTGACCATGATAAGATTAGACTTAGAACTCAGTTGTTTCATGATAGATGATTTTCAACTTTAAAAAATTGTTTAAGTTCTATGGATGGTTTATTTCTTTATGGAAGAGAAGAGAGAAGTTTGACAGAATAGTCTGTTTCTAGGTCTATATGATGAATAGAATGTAATAGTGCACTGATGTATTCATCATTTTTCCTTCTGCAACTCAATTGTATTGTATTGTTGCTGACATCCTACTGGTAAATATTCCTCTAATTGGAATATTTCTCTCAATAAAATAAAGCCCCGAAACAGAAAAATGTGGTATGTAATAGTGCCCACTGGAAAATATTCTTTCCAGAACTGGTATGCTCTGGTATGCCCGGCCACACGAATACATTCAAACTTGTGATAATGTTGGTCCCATATCGCCCAGTGTTGGCCAGTCTGACTGTTAGTAGAGGAACATGGGAAAACTCAAAGCAGAATCTGTGAATGTACTGGACAGGGCATTGAATGTAAACTCGGTTGAACTATTACATGCCTTAATTTCTTTCAACATTTTTAGGGCAAGCAGTACCTGTCGAAGTACCTTTTGCGCTACAGGACATTGTTTACCAGAATCAGGTGTTTACTACTTCTCTTGAAAATAGGAAATGTAAACAATGAGTGAGGTTTGTTGTCCATTCGTCAATAAATGCAGACTGTTAACATTGCCTTCCTCATATCATCCTTCTCGCAACTTACCTTATTTTTTGTTGTTTAGATTTATACGGGTGTTCAAGGGGGAGCCTATCTGTGGTTTTGTGTCCCTGCCGAAAATATAAAAATGCAAAATAAAATTAAACACAAAGTATCAGTAATTAAGAATTGGTATAAAGTGTATTTTAAATATAATGACACTACAACAGTTATTACTACATGTACGTTCACAATTATAGACCATTTAAGATGGGCATTATTAGTATGTAATGGCTCCAAAGGAAACTCTTATTGTTTATTGTGTTAAGGCCTGATTACAGAAATTTGTACATAAGAACATAAGAAAGGCCGTACCGGGTCAGACCAAAGGTCCATCTAGCCCAGTATCTGTCTACCGACAGTGGCTCATGTAGTTCATGGACCATTGATTTACCCAATAGAGTATTAAAATTCCATCGATCTGTTGGATGTACAGGCACAGAAAATACATCATACAATTCTGTATAGATTTTATATTTTTGTACTTTTTTGGCATGAATGGCTCTATTTAAAATAATTTCAAAGTAACAAAATACCCTGCAGTCTAGAATATTCAGGTACCCAATGTGGGCTGATATGGATTAAGTCTTGGGTTTCCGTTACTATGCCTTTCTGGAGCCACCATTTTAATCCTGTTTGTCTCTCTTTTTCACCATTATTTTCAAAGTGAGTATAGGACATTTACAGCAGTCACTTACCACGTAAGAAGGATGATCTATTGGATAGAGCACTGGACTGAAACTTATTAAACCTGGATTTAATTTCTGTCTCAGCCTCTTTCTTCCTATGTTATGTTGGGTTTAATCTATCCAGTTAATCTCAGTTCCCCATCTGTAAAATGGAGATTGTGCTTCCCTCCCTCACAGGGGCATTGCACAGATAAAATCCATGGATGACTGTGAGTTGCTCTGATACTATGATGATGAGGGCACAAAAGTGGATGGAGTAAGCTATTTATAATGTTTTGTGGATTTGCTGGCAGAGGGCTCTGAGAGAGAAAGATTGATCTTGCATCTTTCTTTCATCTGACCCCACAGTGCTTTGTACCCTTTGGAACCTGAAACTTGTGTCTCCTCTTGGATACTTTCAAGGGGATTTAAATTTAATTTTAGCCACAGTGCAGAGGAGGAAATCCTTGTCCACACCTATGTGTATGTTGATGGATGCACATGTAGACCTTCTGTCCAAGTGGTGGCAAATCACTATACTGGACGTGTAAGGCCAATGTGAAGTGAGTTGGTGCTCTCAATCCGGTCCCTAGTATCCATATAGAGAATCCTCTTGCAGTAATTGGCACTCTTATTGATGTTATCAACAGAAAGTCAAAGGACTGAATGAGCATGGAGGGTAAATCCCTAATCGAGCGATCCTTCCAGATCATGACTGAGACACACTGGATGGGATAGGAGAGCGGTTCAGTCATTAAAATAGATTCAAGTGGTCTTTATCTGACACCATTCACAAACACTTAAATCCCCCCCCCCCGCAAAGAAAACAGGTTTTACCAGGCCAAAAGAACATTATTATATTATTAGTACAATTGCTGTCTACTCCATAGCATCGAAAGCTATGCCTTTTTCAAACACTTCTAGCTATGCAGGGCTTCATAGCTAGAAATGTTTGAAAAAGACATAGTGTTGTCTCTGCTATTGTGAAAGGATTGTAGTAGGCCTTGAAGTTTGAAGAGTAGTCTATATCCAAGATCACATATAAAAGCAAGTCTTCTGCATAGTATCTAAGTGGGACACTCAGACTAGATTGATAGAAGATCTTGGTGTTTCTTGGAGAGAGAGAGTTTTTGGACAATTTAGTGCCTAATATTCTGTAAAGGGCAGTAAAATCTTAACCATTTTTTCCATAAAAAGTAGGATTAGGTGGCAAAATTGCGGCCCCTCTTCATTTAATTAATGTTAGGAGTCATATCTTGTAGCAGATCTGGAGATAAATGGGCACAGTAAGTGTTCTTTACAATGCCATCTCGATTTTTATGGCAAATTCCTTTTATTATATCTCATTAGTCTGCCTTTATGAACCTCATTATTTGTGCTCCTCAATTAAATCATTACACTTTATTCCTTGTTTCATCCTGCCTCACTTCCATGAGTAAAGTAGTTATATGCCCCTGTCTTTTTTTCACCCATACCTCCAAAAAAGTACCACTCTAAAGTCAATTCAGACACGATAGCTGAATTTAAAATGTTCACTGGGGTTTTCTGAGCGGATGGTGCAGTAGCTGCAGATTTCCTTGAGGAATGTGTTAGATGATTCCTGTAGGAGGTCTATTAAAGGAACAGCGTTAGCTGAAACATCACACTCCAGTTTGAATTGTAACAGTTGTGCTGTAGGTAAAAACAAGTAGCAGAGATTTTTATAACTGCGGGAAATCAGAGAAAATAATACTTATTCTCTCTCTTCCCTCACGTTGTTTACTTTGAGTACTTGATACCATCTCAAGTGAGATTTTTTCAAAAGCACTATATGTTAGAGGAGCACAAGCCCCCTTATCTTTCAGTGTTGTTTGTGCTCCTATGTTACATTGAGAATACTACCCTTTGTTTACAGTCACTTTCACTGTATGGTCAGTTAGTGCTGTATCACGGGCTCACTCCTAAACTTCTGTGAAGCAGCACTTGCTGCTGCGGTTGGATGCATCTTGGTGGCAAAACACGTCTGTGCCTCATTCTGTCCTGGGGCTGGCTGAAGACCAAACAGCTTCTGGGCAAGTTAGAGCAGGCTAAGGGCCTTTGTATCTTGTTGTGACTTATGGCCCCCTAAAGGCTATTAGGATTTTGTCTCAGGGGTATGGTAGGCTACACCACCCTTTAAGATTCTGCAACTTTTATTCAGTGCACCCAGGCTACTCCAGGGGCCAGTGTAAAAAGGACGGAGTTCTTGCCTGCCTTCCTCCCCACTCCTCCCATTTTGAGGTGCTGTCCATTTCCTGTGGTTTCCTGAATGCAAGAGACTGTAATTGCAGAAGGCCCCTTTACAGAGGCCATGTAAAGCAGGGGAAGGCTCCTGACTCCCTTAGCCCACACCAGAGCAAGGGCCAGCCAGGATGTGGCCCCAAATGAGTTTCCTGTTTTTTTGTGTGGGTCTTTCTTACAGCAGTAGGGGATGAAGAAAAACCTCACTGAAAACCAGGAAAATATGGCTGTAAAATCCTAAGAAGTTTGAGGCGGAGACAGGAGCTGGTGTAACTCCTGGAATTACTTTTTATTTTAAATGTACTAGATACCAAGTTGATTTCTAAGTGTTGACTATTATTTGTTCCAGTACCATTGTGCTAATGTACTAGATGTGTGTTCCTGCTTCCAGAGCCATGCAGAATAGCTACACGGTTAAACTGTACTCTTCCATAAAATCTGGGAAATGTAATGTCATCCTGTGATGCACTGGATCTCAGAGTAACACCCTGTAACGCCCATATTCGTCATTTGTATGTGGTTGTGATCTTTCATACAAAGCATGCCATGTAAGATACCATATGAAAGCTTGTGATCTGTTGAAACTCATTGTTCTGTAAAAACATGTTTATCATTAGTGTTTATGAAGTTATGAGATTTGCTATATGGTTGTTACTGAAATATGTTCCGTGTCTGGGAGAAGCCCACTGCTAGCTCTTCAGTGATGACAAAAGTGGAGTCCCATACCCAAACGGGTGTTGTGATCATCATGAGTCACTGACCAGCAAGGGAATTTTTAAACAAGAGAGTTAAAATTCTGTAAGAGACAGTTCTGCAGGCACCACACAATGAGGCTTGCTCAACTTTATGACTCAGTTGCCTATGCACCACACAATGGGGATTGCTCAATTCTGTGACTCAGCAAGGCCCACCAGGACATGTCTGGGCCAGTATCGTCCCTGGGACATGAACTGAGAGTATAATATAAGGGACAGTGGTATCACGGGACCACCTGTCTCCTCCCCCACTGACGCTGAAGGCAACAAGAATGCTGAGAAGACAAAGACTTTGAACTGAGAAGACTGGTCTAAGGCTGAGAAGGAAATTCAGCCTGTGTATTAAGAACTGTAAACTACCTGCAACATCTAGGTAGATGGGGTGAGAAAAGCCGTTGGAATCAAATTTTGTGTAGCCTGGAAGTTTAGCATTAGAATGCATGTTTACTTTTTATTTTCTTAGGTAACTATCTCCGATTTGTATGCCTACTACTTATAATCACTTAAAATCTATCTTTGTCAATTTAATAAACTTATTTTAATGTTTGATCTTAACCAGTCAGCTTGTCTAAAGTTCTTGGGGAATCTGGTCAAATTACAAAGGCTGGTGCATGTCGACTATCCTTTGATGAAGTGGTGAACTAATTAATGAGCTTGCATTGTTCAGGAGAAGGTCTTGAGTGTTGTAAGATGGTACATTTCTGGAGTGTAAGGCTGGGGACTGCGGGTATTTGCTGGTGTCTCCCTCAGTGTAGTTCATGAATGGCTTGAAGAACATTTGTGAAACGTAACTAGGTGTGTCTCTACATGCTGGTGGCTGAGTGATAACAGCACCTGGAGGAGTTTGCTGCTTGTCACTAGCAAAGCATTGTGAAAGACAATCCAGGCTGGAGAGTTAAGGGGGCACTGTGGTCCCACAGTCCCAGGTTGTACCCTGGGATCCCACCACACATCCAAAGTTAGGGGGGACTTCTTTAGGGGATAAAAAAATTCTGTAGTCTTTCAATTTAATTTCCCCTCCCACTTTTTTTAAAGCCTAGCCTTTGCTCTTTTCCCGCCAAATATAATACTGATTACTTGTCTCCTCAAAAGCTTCCTGTTTTACTTCTTACTCTAGAGAACATTAGAGAGCAAAGTTCTAATCTTGTATCTTAAAACTACTAACCTATGAATATTCTGCCAATATGTTCCCCAAAGAAATGTGTGCAAAGAGTGTTTTATGCATTCCTCTGCGGTCGAGAGGCTTCAGTTGTTTCCAGCAACTTGCTTGGAGATAACCTCTATCTTATTAGTGATAAACTGTGATGAACAATCTGAGATGCAAGCTACAAGAAAAATAAAAGTTAGGTATTAAGTATGTTTAATTTTTATTATGAGACTGTCCATTGCTGAACTTTAACAGGAACTCAACCTGAAGTGTTTAGAGGCATTTCTAACAGCAGTGCATGTCAGCTCTCACACATGTACATGTACTAAATATAGAATGCAAACTACCTGTTCTATGCTGCAGTCAGTTTTCAAGGTATTGTATTAATAGAACTCCATTTGCCAGAGCTACTAGACAATGAAGTGCAGTAAAATAAGAGGCATAAAACACAGAACAAAAGTGGGCTCTGATTTCTCCTTCCTAGGCATTTGGTTGCTTGTGCTTGGAATTTTTAATTTTTGTAATTAAAAAGAAAACACTCTGGATTCACTAATTTATTTTAGTCCTGCATCAAATCCATCTCCAAGTACATGGCCCTGAAACCTGGTTGTTTTCAGGTGTGTATATTGTACTTTTGATTCTGGGACTATATTCGTGGATAGTCTTCATTGAAAGAGGATGGCTCCTTGCTAAAGAACTCACCCTTAGTTGTCATAGCTCTAAATGTCTCAAATGAAATGTGTGTGCATGGGAAGCCCATTGCATCTAAGATGTTAAAATATCCATATACAATGTGAGAGAATAGAAATGTACCATTGCCATATTGTATGCAGGGTTATTATAGCCGTTATGGTCCCAGGATAATAGAGAGACAAGGTGGGGGACCTAATATCTTTTTTTGGACCAACTTCTGTTGTTGAGAGAAGCTCGAAAGCTTGTCTCTCTTGCCAACAGAAGTTGGTCCAATAATAGATATTCCCTCACCCACCTTGTCTCTCGATTCAAAAATTGACATTTTCCTATTAAAATTTGATTACAGAGTGGGGGAAGACAGATCAGGTGTGTTTTTTATATGCACAGCAATTGATAACTCAGAGGGCTTTCTCATTTTAAAGTGCTTGTTTAAATTTCATTGTTAATTTTACGGTGTACAAACTGTCACTAGCAATGGTGTTCACAGCTAAATCATAAAACAATAGGCCTTTTAATCACTTTAGCATTCCAGTTTGTTCCCTGCATAAACTAATTAATTTTGATATGCAAATTGCACAACTTTGCTTTTACTACCATAATCCCAAGGTAAGGTATTTGAATTTGTGACTGCCGGTAGGCTGCATATGTCCTTGGACAGGTTATCTACCTTTGAAAGTAGATGTCTGTAAATTTCAATGCCATAAGCTGTTCTGTCTTCTTCTGTAAAGCATTAGTGTTATTTTCCCCCCGCCTTTTCTATCACATTCTTTCCCGTAGTATCTGAGCACGGATATTGCATTTTACTTTTAAGTGGAGAGGAGCTATCTCATTATAGCTAAAGCAGAAAACCTCACTGGAGTCATGATGACTGGACTACAAGAATCAAACAGGCCCCTTTTGGGGCAAAATATATGTGTGGTGATGCAAACAATGCTGTTCTCATGAATAAATAAGGAAAAATTGCCTATCTTAGTTACTGTCACACTGTTTTTTTCATGTGCAAACAAAAAGCTTTATTTATATATATATAAATATAAAATCGTACATATATATGGTACAAGACAACTAGTTGATTCAGAACTTGTCATTTTGATTCTCCAGTTGATGTACTGAATATATTTCACGCAACCAGTTGACTGATGAAAACATGGGAGTTCTTTTTTTGATTTAGTGTTCCTGATGATAAACTAATTTATCTCCAAAACCTGTATGTTATCCTCTTCTATATTTGTTTTTGTGTTTGAGATAGTCTAGAGTAATGTTAAGAATTCTGTGTTGTTGCCATCATGCACTTATTTTATAACATTGGATAGATAAAAAGTGCATGAATACTTAAGAATGGTAGGAGAGCTGAGATCCCCCCATATTAGAGTTCTGGCCCTGGTCTGCAGAATTGAAAACATCTTCTTAAATATTCAGGACATTGTGCATGTGATTTCACTTTGTCTAATTTTCTTTTCATTTAGGTAGAATGAAGCATTTAACATTAAGTAGGGATGTCATTGCAACTATCAAAAATATATATGTGTGGAAGTTTTAAAAGTCTTTAATAAAGAGAAAGAAGCCACTATTTTAGTGTTTGGCTGAAAATATTAGTACTTTAAATTAACATAGAACTAATGCCTGCAAAAGCTGTCTCCCTTTATTTCTGCTTTTTCTCCATTTCCATCAGCAGTTCATAATAGGTAAGGCACAAATATTTTACTAAATGAGCAAAGCCTTTTGTAAGACAGAATGATTTACTTCCACACGGATTTGTTCACATGCCATAGCTAATGTTCACACTTCCATTCCTCAGAGTGAGCAACGTGGTTTCGGAGTCTCAATGATGATTGTGTTTAGTGTATTGGGAAGGAGTGAAAATTAGCTTGATTGGTGGCATTTGCCCAAAGAGTTGCTGATGCCTCCAAAAAAAAAAAAAAAAGAGTATTCTATTTGGAGAAAACTCTTGTCACACATTTCTGTATTTTTCTGACCTAGTTAGCTATTACCAGCATCACCTACATGGATACAGGATTTAAAATTTTTTATCTGTCCCAGTTTTACACTCTGTGAAGAAGCTTCTGATAATATCACAATTAGTTGCTTTGCAAATAATTTTAACACATACAGAGGATCATGATTCCTGGTAAGAGGTAAGCAGGTGAATTAATTAACATCTTTTGCCCATGCAGATATCCATAATAATAGCAGTTGCAGGGAGGGGAGGAAGGCATGAGAAAAGCATCTGAAGTAATGGACAGGTGACCCAAAAAGATACCCCATGTTGTACCAACTTTAACTAAATTGGTTTAGAAACTGATGTTAAATTAGTGCAAAGCCCATGTATAGTTGAGTTAAGAGTGCAATTTAAGGTGTTTCGCTACCAAATTAAGCTAAATTGATAAAAGGCACTCTTAAACTGACAAGGGGATTGCACCAAGTGAAATCAGATCCCAAAGTGAACTTTTGACTTTTCCAGCACACAGTTAGATGCTATCAGTTCCTGAAAATCTTGAACTAGTGGTTTGCAGAAATGAAAGCTCCTTGGCCATTTTTTTGAAAAATGGCCATAGCGTTAAACCTTGTGACTTGACCAAACCTCCTCCTTCCTACTGCACCCTTCAACGTTAATTTATTTTTTACATGGAAGTCAGACAAGTCCCCATTTTAGAGAGGAATTTTATTGTCAACACATTACATAAATTTCCTTAGTAAATCTTCACAGCTTTGCCTACTGCATAATGTTAAGGGAATGATTTCAAAAAAGATTTAATAGACTTTTATGTTTTCAGAAGCATTTTTTTTTATTTTTTGAAAAGTTAAAGGGACTGCAGTTCAATTAATTACCTACAGGAAAAATGAGCAGTACTAGGGTTGTAACTGCAGTGCATATGTCTATACCTTTTCCTTCATCAGTGACCTTGTCAGTGACCTGGATAGCAAGCCCATTTGGGGTCAGAAATGGTTTACTTTGTGGTGGGTCTGGGCTTTTTAAAAAGAATTATTCTTTTTGCCAGCATGCAAACCCTGCCACTAAAAATTGGTGACAAATCATGATCTTATGATGTCCCATGGGGACAGCTGAGACCGCAGGCCAAGTTCAGATGAAGCATGGCCCCATAGATCAAAAGCGTTGAAATTAGCCACTGTAGTCATTCTTCAAAGTGTAGTTACAGGCTTAAGTCTATTATTACATTGTTTACCAACAACAGTGAAGAAGCAGAAAGAAAGATGCCTAATTTGACAACTAACTCCTATAAATTACCCACAGTCCTTTTTAAAAAAAAAACCATAATCATTTCTGTGTTCATGCCAGTTTCCATGTTAAATCATAGTCTCTGTCATGGGGCTCTTTGTTAATTTGACTGGAACTGGCAGATGTAGGGTATGCTGGTTAATGGGCTAGCCAAAAAAATTAGGCAAGGTTAGTTTGCAAAGGAATAATGAAGTATTTGTTTTCAAAAAAAGCAGACTTGAGTTTGAGGTATTTTCCAGTCTTAGGGTTCAAACAGTGGCCAGTTGCAGAATTCTATGCAGTTTAAAGCTGTACTTCCTTTTTCTGTTCAGATCTCTGAATCTGTACCTGAATACAAAAGATGTCTGATAGGCTTGCTGTCCAAAACAAAGCCACGTTTTCAAAACGTGTCAAATGGCAGAAGTGTCCTTGTTTTATACAATGTGTCCTCTCTGTAACTTGTGTTTGGGTTAGGAAGGCTGGGTCAGTGTGCCTGTCTGGAGAACTTGAACTGAGCTCAGAGC
Source organism: Mauremys mutica (assembly GCF_020497125.1). Classification (NCBI taxonomy): domain Eukaryota; kingdom Metazoa; phylum Chordata; order Testudines; family Geoemydidae; genus Mauremys; species Mauremys mutica. Next base: position 273,445,090 of record NC_059073.1, read on the forward strand.
CAAACCGTGTTACCATTCGAACAGAGTTAGCTTCAGAACAAAGCCTTGTAATACAGATTCACTGTGCAAGAGGGAAGTGAAGGAATGGTTTGGGGTTTTTTCCCTTGGTTTTCGTACATAGCTGTATAATGGTTTCATTTGCAGTCTCTGGAGTAAATCCAGGGTTGCTTAACCTCTCATTTGGCTTCTAGCCTTTAATTTTCAGAACAGATGTTTGTGAAGGAAAAGAGGGAGGAGGGTGAGGGGGGGGGGGAGAAAAAGCAAAAGCCAAGCTAGCACTCACGCTGAAAGTTGCAGTAAAGAGTACATTACATCAGGGAAACATGAGACGGTCCAGTAGTGGAAAGGAAAACTAGGTTTCTGTGACCCTTAGATAGGAAAAAATATAAACTAAACTCAGCCATAGAAAGTAGCATGTAGGAGTTTCCAGAGGCATGACTGAAGCAGCTAGAGGTAGGAAAACAGCTCAGTGAGGTCAACAGGAAGGCCAGCTGTCAGCAGAGGTCAAAGGGTACAAAAATTTGACAGTAGCAATTCCCTGCCAGAAAGAATAGGACTAAGCCCAGCAGACTGGCTCACAGAATACAATTAACAGATAGGATTTGGTATGTCTGATGGGTGCCTGTAAAATGTGCTTTAAGGGTAAGTCTTCCTTTCCTTACTTAGGGGAGTTCTGACTGTGCAATACATGAGTAAGGGCTACAGGATTCAGCTTTAATCGAGCAAATAATTGCTTAAGGAAACTTGTCCTTTATCATTCAGAGTAAGAACTGGGAGGTCTGAACTTGACAAAGTAGACTGCTGCGTGCAGAATTGCTCCCTGTTGGACGATCAAGGACTGGCATTACCACTGGATAATAAAGGCTGCTGCCTTTCTGTCTATCTGATGACTTTTTTGGTCTTCCACACTGTGGAAGTAATGGGATAATACCAAATACTACAAAAAGCACAAGTCATCCAAAAAATCTCATTGTCAAAATTTATTCCAAATGGACATGTCCCAAGACGAAACTTAGGAGGGGTTTTTTTTGTTTTAATTTTTTTTTCGGGTAGATTCATTTCAACTTCAATCAAAATGAGTGGATTTTCCTCCCGTGTTTCAGTGGTAACACTGAGGAGGGATAATCAGATCAGAAATGGCTGTATGAATTAATTGGGCTTTTATTTCTTAAATCCTTGCAAACCTCTGTTGAGCCAGCTGATAAAGAACTTGTGGTTTTGTTTTTACCCTTTTTTTTAGCAATAGAGAAAAAGCAGTGGGGAGTGGAAGGAATACCAGACTATGCATGCTTGGTCAAGGCGTAAACTCTGGGGTCCAGAACAGGCTTTGACAAGCAGCAGCTGCGTTTGCCTTTCATAGCAGGTGTCACAGAGAGACTTTGCTAATAGTAATAAAATAAATTAGATGTAAAATTGAAAAACTTCGTATTAACCTGGGAGTAGTAAGAATCTGAGGCAGGACACAGAGCAGAAATCACAAAGGCGTTGCCTTGGGTTGCTGTACTGAAGAATGATCAACCTTAATGTTTCAGAGTAGCAGCTATGTAAGGGTACGTCCATACTACCCGCCCGGGTCGGCGGGTAGCGATCGACTTCTCGGAGTTCGATATATCGCGTCTCATCTAGACGTGATATATCGAACTCCGAACGTGCTTCCGTCGACTCCGGAACTCCACCACCGCGAACGGCGGTGGCGGAGTCGACGGGGGAGCCGCGGACTTCAATCCCGCGCCGTCAGGACGGGTAAGTAGTTCGAACTAAGGTAGTTCGAGTTCCTTGCGTACCTTAGTTCGAAACCCCCCCCCCCAGTGTAGACCAGGGCTTAGTTTGTATCTGCAAAAAGAACAGGAGTACTTGTGGCACCTTAGAGACTAACAAATTTATTTGAGCATAAGCTTTCGTGGGCTACAGCCCACTTCATCGGATGAATAGAATGGAACATACAGTAAGAAGATATATATATATATAGATATCGATATAGATATATAGATATATACTGTACATACAGAGAAAATGAAAAGGTGGAAGTTGCCATACTAACTCTAAGAGGCTAATTAATTAAGGTGAGCTATTATCAGCAGGAGAAAAAAACTTTTGTAGTGATAATCAAGATTGCCTATTTCAGACAGTTGACAAAAAGGTGTGAGGATACTTAACATTACACCAGTTTTTTTCTCTTGCTGATAATTTCTCATCTTAATTAATTAGCCTCTTAGAGTTGGTATGGCAACTTCTACCTTTTCATGTTCTCTGTATGTACACCTCTACCCCGATATAACGCGGTCTTTGGGAGACAAAAAATCTCACCGTGTTATAGGTGAGACCGCGTTATATCGAACTTGCTTTGCCCCCCCTTTTTCCTTGTTCCCTGACCTCCCCCTCCAGAGACCCTCGTCCCTAATCACCCCCAGGACCCCACCTCCTACCTCGCCCCCTGCTCTCTGTCCTCTGACTGCTCCGACCCCTATCCATACTCCCCACCCCCTGACAGGCACTCACTGGCAGCGGCGGGAAGTGAAGCAACGTGGCCCCAGCCCGCTCTACTCTGACGCTTCCCGCCGTCGGTGAGTGCGGGGAGGTTGGGGAAAGGACGCCCCCCGTACTCACCTGTGGCGGGAAGCGGAGTGCCACGGCCTGGGGCCGGACTGCTCCGCTTCTGCCACGGGGGGGAGGGAGGGAAGAAGAGATCCCTTCCTCCAAACCGCCTTCCCCAAGTGACACGGCTGGGGCTGGGGTGAGGGAAGAGGTGGGGAAAGCCCCTGACCGCCCCTGAGACCCTCTGCCCCTTATCCAACCCCTCGGCCTCGGGCGCGGCCTGGCATCCTTAACACGCTGCTCAGAGCAGCATGTCAGCGCTGTAGCGTGTTGTATGCGAACCCGCGTTCTATTGGTTCGCGTTATATCAGGGTAGAGGTGTATATATATCTTCTTACTGTATGTTCCATTTTATGCATCTGATGAAGTGGGCTGTAGCTAATTGGGCTGAAGTGGGCTGTAACAAAAGATTATGCTCAAATAAATTTGTTAGTCTCTGAGGTGCCACAAGTACTCCTGTTCTTATTAATGGTTCGGTGACTCATTTCATGTCCTCTGTCATTTTATACAATGCATCTTGCTTTGTTCTTACAATCTTAGGCCTTGTCTATATAACAATGTGGCAGTGATTTAACAGTCATATTTTAAGATTTTCATTAAACTTGTACAAACTCCTAGAGTGAATACTTTTAAAATCAGTTTATACTTGGTTTATATCAGTTTAAGCTAGATTAGTAACTCTACACTCCATATGCTCCGTGTCCTTTCCCTCCAAAACCCAATCAAGCAAACACAAATCTCCAACCACCTGAGAATCTACTTTACTTTTGTAATAAATGGAGTAACAAATCTCTTCTCCCTCCCCTCACCATGCCCCATGTTAGCAACAGGAGAATTCAAAGAAATAAAATTGGCTTATTTGAGTTATGGAATTGTCAGGCTTTTTGCTGGGTTGTTTTGATCATGTATAACCAGCTGATAGATATTCCACTGTTTTCCAAACAGGAAGAAGGGCGGAGGAATGGAACATGGCAGTAGGCTGAATCATTGAAGATTAGAATCTACGATAGCTGTGATTGAATATGGCATTATTGTCTCATTTTTATTTAATGGAAAAATATATTAGAGCCACGTAGTATAAGATATCACAGTGCTGAATTCTTTTCATGTGTGGAACTCCCATTGATTTCTTACCTGTGTGTTCCGTGGATTCAAAGAAATAAAGCAAAACAAAACCATGTACATTAAAGCACGTTTTTATGACTGTGACTAATTCGATTAGTGTACATTTTCAATTATGTGAGAACCTGAAAGCTACTTTAGCACCAAATTCTTTCCTCACATGTGCACGCATAACTCATGTTGCCATTGTTATTTTATTTATTAAACGCCACCAAAAACTTAGCTTGCAAGTTTTTAAGGTTTAAATCTTGTTCTAGCGAGTGGTATTTCCTTAGCTTGCTTGAGTTTGTAGACTGAGCCCACATGAGAGCAGAGTGCAGTCAGACATTGTAGATGCTACTGTAGCACCTCTTTTATATAATGCAGAGCAGCTTCCCTGTATTTGGTTCTTGTGTGCGCTTATGTCAGGAGTAAGTTATAAAATGTGTATTACATTTTGGAGGTTTGGATGTCTGCTTGGAGGAAGATTTTAAAAAAATAGCCATTAAAGCATTACATTCAATATTACTCATATGACTTAGATGTCATCAATTGCTTTGCAGCCTCAAGGCCATATTACACATGGTTGGACAGCTGAACATTTAGAACGATTTTGGGGAGGGCCAAGGGCTAGGAGTCATTGAATTTCTCACTGTTGTTTTTGAAATGCTTTGAACAGCAGTTGTGCTCCATGAAACTGAGGGTTTGTCTACACGATTCAGCTTTTAGCGACACGGCTGTGCCGCTAGAATGTAGCCGCTGTTCGTCGGCAGGAGCGAGCTCTTCCGCCAACAAAAAACTTCCACCCCCCAATGAGTGGCAGTAGCTTTGTTGGCAGGTGAGTGCTCCTACCGACAAAGCACTGTTCACGCTGGCACTTTTCCTCAACAAAACTTTTTGTCTTTTGGGGGGTGTGTGTGTTTTTTAACACCTCTTAATGACAAAAGTTTTGTCATTCACTTGCCAGTGTAGACAAAGCCTAAGAAACATGGACAGGCCAGCTAATCCAGCCAGGGGCAGTTACGTAGCAGATCTGTGACAAGGTCTCGTTTGTATCACGTAGTTCAGTCTTTGCCTAAGCCTGGTGGCAAATGTGCCATCTAGCCTTGGATTCTGGCAGGCCTCCATTCAAAGCTGCTTTTAGATTAATTTGGGCATCTAAGTCCTGAGGACAGTCACTTGTGGCATCACAGAAGATGTGCATATCCTAAAATGAAAAAGGAAGTAAGATTACAAAAATATCTAAACAAACTAAAAAAAATCCCACCATTATTAAATATTCATGAGGCTACTTGAGGGAAACAGGTATTCTTCAGAAGATGGAAATACAACCCTAGTGAAGTCAGTAGAAAAGGAGCACAAACTATTGTAGGTAAAATACAAGATTAAGGGTATAAATGCTAATGGCTGAGCTTCTTCTTCTCTCTCCTTCTCCCCCTCCTACCATCATAACGGCGAGGAGCTCTAGCCATATTGTGCTAGGTGCTGTAGAAACACAGAACCAGGACTTGGGACAGCCAGTAGTGGAAGGTGTTAGGAAGAAAATTCCACATAAGCAGGTTATTCAGTATTTTCCCACTGAATATTTGTTATTGGCTACTATCAGAGACAAGATATGGATCTAAATGGCCCATCGGTGTGATCCGGTACTACAGATCCTGTGCTAATAAAGAGGCTGAGCAGAAAGCAAACAATGAACGATGCAATGTAAATTGCGATAGTAAGCTTTATGGAAATATTTTTAGGACTCATGCAACAAAAACACAGCAAGAGAAAGAAGAGGCATTTTTATTCTAGATAAACAATGCATAAAGCAAAAAAAATTGGTTAACTGTGTGGAAGAATTAAGCTGAGCAATTTGAGAATTTAATGAGTCAGGAATATAGAGTGCAAATACTTCGCTGTTTCAACTCTCAAGTATTTGCAACATCCCTTGTTTTGGCTGAGACATCATGGTGCATATGAGTCTAAAAATATTGCTCTCTAGTCCTTTTGTCAAAATAGATTTTATGTGCTTTTCTTTTCCTTTCTAAATCTGTATAGAGCATGATAATATTGTCAATGTCTAAAACACTGTTCACACGCAGGATTAAGCACACCATTATATTTAGGTAATAAAAATACACAAAAATATATTAATATATACACTAAGATCTATATTTGGTCACCACCTGACCACAGTCACTGGCTTTACCAGCTGGTAAATGCTTACTTCCTGATATAGGAAATCACACTGTAATAAGTGGTCACTTGCATATTACTATGGGCAGAAGTAGGAATGAAACTGACAAAATTCTGCTTATAATTTTTTGTGTAAAATGCCAGTTATTTTTTCATGAAAATTTTGAAAAATTAGTTTCCGAGATATTTTTTTTAATGAAAATCCCAAACCAAAAATTGGGGGGAAAAATTGTGCTTTGTGTTTTTTTAAAAAAATTGAGGGTTCAGTTTTTTAAAAGTGCTGCTCTGAGGATGGCTTTGCATGCTGCAAGGAACAGGATCAGGATACTTTGTGGGTAATAGGGGAAGATGGGAATACTTGAGAGTTAGAAGATGAATCTCACTGCTTGTGGACCCTGATCCAGTCAAAGGCTCCCATTGACTTGAAAGGCCTGATCCAATGGCCATTTACCAGCAACTAGGGCAGCTGGAAGAAGAATGAAGAGTCATACATGAGAGACATAGTGTCATCTCTGGTGTGCATGTTAGGTCTGAGGCTGTCATGGAGCCCTTTATATCAAGCCAATATGACTCAGAAGTGAGGGTCATAACTGAATGTAGTGGTCTTCTCTCTACAGAATGAGTAATTGCTCAGCACTGCCTCGGTATTCTGGGCCTCTCCCATCTTGACTGAACCTATGTCATTGGGTATACTCTGTTCAGTTTAATTTGAATTTTAAACGGAATTTGATTTGCCCCTCCCCCAAGGAGTTTATATACATGGAGAAACATAGGGTTTGCTCTTGGGTGTTTGTCACTAAATTTTATTTCTTGCTTTAATAATATATAAGAGAAAATCATCTCTGTGGTCATATTTCACAGTGGCAAACCATTGTACAAGTCAATGAATCATGGAAGAGTCTGCAGAACTGAACTTTTAAGCACTCCCTTTTCATTCCAGTTATTCCCTACTCTGCCTCCCTAAATGCAGGAGTGTGCTTTTTGTCATTCTTAATTCTTTAGAACAATAGGGTCTTCTTTTTCAACCACATCAGAAGAATAATGTACCCAGTTTGACCCTGAATGCCTTGACAGCTCTTCGGTATATTTTCACAAGCTCTGAGTGTGGGTAAGATCTTGCACTGTGTTGAATTTGTGTGTTTTTAAATGTTATAGTTGCTTTTTGTCTGTGTAAATATAGATAATGACATTTGACTAAAGAGAGGAAGTAGTTGATTGGTACTGTATATAGGAAAGAAAATGAGTGTTTAGGAAAGTCATATGTCAATAAAGTAGAATTACAGGTGTCTTTTTATTTATTGAAAATTCAAATTGCCTGATCTCCAAAACAGAACTGAATTACTTAGAAGCATCCTGCCAACAAATCAGAAATGGGCCATACTCAATGAACACTGAGGAGAAAACGTCTCTGGGAAGCCATATCCTGGGCAAACACTTGGGGTGAAATCCTGGCTCCATTGAAGTGAATGGAAGTTTTACCACTGACTTAATGGAGTCAGGATTTTACCCATGATGTATTGAGCATGGCATGACAGATACTCAGTGTTTAATGTCTTCTGTACTTTGGCAACATTTTGTATGTCTTGTCATTCCAGTTGAGATTGTTGATTACATTTGTATATAATCCTTCAGTCAGACACATCTCAAGGTTACTAGTTCTGAAGATCTTCAAGAAATATAAGAAGCTAAAACAAGGGGTAGGATTTTTTTTAACCAAGACAAGTTTTTGTCTTTTTGTTTGGCTCATTAATTGTGTGTGTGGAGGAGGGGGGTGGCGTGGGGGGGGGGAGAGTCCTTACACTGCATGAATGAGATTACAATTGACAAAAATTATTGTTTTAAAAATCAGTTTGTTTATCAACTGTTAGCTATTGTCTAGCACTGTGCCTGACAGTCATAATTAGTTTCTCAAACAATATACACAAATTAATTGAAATTCTTATCTAGCACTCATCTGTGATGTAAATACAGGCTATGACTGTAGTTTAAATTAGCTTGAAATTTAGCATCTGATTATAATCAAGATATCCAAAGACACTGGTTTATTTAATTGATGTAATTGTCATAAAGTCTCTACTTTCATGTTGAAGTCTGAGGTAATAATTATTGAATCACCTCAACCTTGGGGAACACTTAAAATAAAAAAGGGAAAGGCGTAAGTTTGGGTTGAAATCTTGTCGAAGGGCAGGAATTATTTTGCCGCCTCTTCCTTCTTGGTAGCTGGCTTAGGCAGATTAAATTAAATATAGATGTGCACAGCAATATACCATCTTTATCATTCACAAGCGCAGATCATTATGAAAAAGCAAAGGCTTTGTGTGGTGAACTGAATCATCATTACTTATTTACAGCACTAAAATAGTTTGCTTCATAATAAAATATTTCAATAACTTCTTCTAAGATGGAATGTCTCATTTATGAAGTTTCTCTGGGAAAATATAGGGTGATTCACTGTTTCTGCTGCTTGCTGAATAGTTAACTAAAGTGACTCATGGCAAATAATAGATTTAAAGCTGTTGAAGTAACTCATAATAGTGAGCCAGAGACAGCTTTGCATAAACTTTTAGGCCTGGGCTACACTGGGGGAGGGTGTTTCAAACTAAGGGCTTGGCTACACTTACAAATTTGCAGCACTGCAGCAGGGTGTGAAAACACACCCTCTCCAGCGCTGCAAATTGCGGCGCTGCAAAGCGCCAGTGTGGTCAAAGCCCCAGCGCTGGGAGCGCGGCTCCCAGCGCTGTACGTTATTCCCCACAGGGAGATGGAGTACGGACAGCGCTGGGAGAGCTCTCTCCCAGCGCTGGCGCTTTGACTACACTTAGCGCTTCAAAGCGCTGCCGCGGCAGCGCTTTGAAGTGTAAGTGTAGCCAAAGCCTAAGATACGCAACTTCAGCTACGCTATTCATGTAGCTGAAGTTGAAGTATCTTAGTTCGTCTTACCTGGTCGTCCTCATGGCGGCGAGTTGACCGCTGTGGCTCCCCCGTCGACTTCACTTACTCCTCCTGCCGAGGTGGAATACAGGCGTCAATTCGGGGATCAATTTATCGCGTGTAGATGAGACGTAATAAATCGATCCCCGATACATTAAACACTACCCACTGATATGGCAGGTAGTATAGACGTACCCTAAGTCAACTAGTCAAATTCTACCTGACTTAGCTAAGTTAGGGTTACCAGGACTCCATATACCGGTAATAGTCTGCCTTTTTGTGGCTATGCTACTTAAAATGGGTAGAATATGTGGTGTATGGAAATGTAGACACTGAAATTCCCAGTTCTTCAGCCTCCACTATAGAAGCTTAACAGTCTTCTGCAGCTCTGTTAGAAAGGAGCTGAGCATTGGTTTATGAGCTAAAATTATCTATTATTTGTCTGTGGAGTTCAGTCTCCTGACTTTGGCTTCACCCCCCAGACTCCAGCTGAAGACAAATGCATGATTGTGTATGAAATATGAGACACAAGACTTCTGAATTCAGCTTGTGCTGAGAGAACAATTATGTTCATAATTTGGGGGAGTATGAAGGATAAATGAAAGCAGGAGAAGTGATGGAAAAATGGATTGTATGCTCTCATGGACTTTCAGCAGCACTGCAGCTGATTTCCCAGCAAGGGAAGCATGAACTGCAGGCTTTCTCATAATGACATTTGAGGTGCATTGACAAATGCAGCATTTAGAAGTTTGGACTCTGACTGATTCAAGCCAGTACTGCTATTCCCCTCAGTTTTTTGACTATTAAGTAACTTTCCAAATTGACAATGGAAGGATTCAGCACAGACCCAGCAGTTGCCAAGATTCATTTTATCTTTTGAAAGAAAGTCCAATATTAATGTCATATTTTGCCTGGGTTGTCTGTCTTCAGAAATTTGCCTGCTTCTCAAGGCAAATAACCAGTCTGTGTTTAGAACTTATTTGGCATATACTTTGCTACTCTTATATTTGTCATTCAGCTTCTAGGTGCCTGCAGAAATGCAGTCTCTCTCTCTCTCTTTTTTTTTAGCAGCTGGAAACTCTTCCGTTTCTTTGTTATTCAGGTATTTACATTTGGCATGTAAATGTCAACAGATGCTGCCAAGTGTGTAAAGAGGCATATAGCTCTGTTACCAGAGGCATGGTTTCTTGCAAATAAGAGGTTGTTTGCAGCACTGTTCAGGCTGCCCTCCAAGAGGCATTTTGGATCACCTACGGTGCTAGTGTGATGGGAATACCACATTGGGGGTAGTGAATCATCTGTGGACATAGGTTTTTGTTTACATATAAAAGATGGGCAGGATGCTATATACTGTTTTACCACCAAGTGTGTTTTCGTGAGTTGTATGAATCAGGATTAATACTCTTCCAATGGAAAGGTGTTCTTAATGGTGTCTCCATCTGCTTTTCTCTCCCTGGGACTGACTGAGGACCTGCTACTGAAAGAGGCCTAATTTCTAGTAGCTTGGTAAAAATGCTGAAGCAACCTGATAGCATTTCTAAGCAACATTTACACAGAAGTATCCATCATTGCTATGACATCAGGTGCCTAATAATAACTCAATAGCAATTCATGCACTTGCTCTGCTTACCCACTGTTAGTCATTATACCAATTCCTGTGGGCTACAAATAGTAGGATACTTATTAAAAGCAGTAACTAGTGAGTGTTTTCTTATTCACGTTCCTCTTGCCAAGAACGTAAAATCAGTTATACCAATTTTAGGTGCCTTGAATTCTCTCCAAGTTAGATTACTAGACAACTCATATTTCCTCAGCTGCTTCTGCTCCTGAAATTCTCATTGCAGTCACTAAGTTTTCAAGTTGACCTATCACACTTACTAATAATAAAAATGATATTGGAAAATTTCTTTTAAAATGTTTGGAGTGGGGAAGTCAGAAATGTGGCCATTGTCTACCACCTGAACCTAGCCTGTATGATCCAGGATCCTCATTTTCTCTGATGCGGAGGATGAAATAATTGAAGGCTCTCTTAAGAATAAACCAGCTGTTTCTGTGTCTTTCCTCCACATACATATTGTCCATAGAGTCATACCTGTAAATTTTAATGTGTGAGACCATGCTGAAATTTTGCCGATGTCAATAAGTAAACATTTTTGAATTTCCACTTATTTCCCCCTGTCCCTATCAGCTGAGAACTCAAGTAGCTTTGCTCACATCTCTTGTTTTGGCTTTGCTTGTCATTTTCAGTTTCTTGCCCGATTGTGACATCTTTAAAATGTTTCTCTCCAGAACTGATCACTGATCCACCAGCAGTTACAGTGTGGGCACTACTCTGATTGGAATGGAACAGCATAGCCAAGCACTGACTTCCCCTCTTTACAGATGGGCTATATTTAGCAGGCAATGATGTTTAGTGAAAGCATGGCAGAGAGAGACTTGACAATGGGAAAGGCTCTGAGAAGTATCTTTGTCAATGAAAAGCAGAAGTTTGATCTTGGGCAAACATACCTTTCTGAGTTTATTTGTAAAAGGATGGAGCTTGAGGTGTAATGAATCAATGGACTGCTGACAACAAAAGCAATGCTCACCTCTCTGGTCCATCACCACCAGAAATAAGAATCCATGAGAGAATTTTTATCTCCTTTTGCTGGTTTCAATCACCAGTCCCCGACCTTCTTGGTGCATTAGCCATTATAGGGCAATTTAATCATAGACACACACAACTGGCTTGTAAAGGAAGCAGTGTCTCATGAATTATGTCATTATGTATTTCATAGTGGAAGATTCATAGTTCGGAAATAGGTACTTACATTAGCTGAGAGCTCACTGCTCAAGAGATATGACATTTTCCATAGCAAAAAGTCAGAAGGTGCTAAGTTCTCTAACTCTGCAAAGAAGAAACCTTCATATTGTCTTCATATGGTCACCCTGCAGCAGGTAGGCTAAATGAACTTTTTGAGAATGCTAACTTATGGAATAGGGTATTCTCATGAATCACATATTCCTCTCTTTTTAAATCTTCATGTTTTTAGGGCATGTATTTCTTCTGGCATGATACAAAATTGAAGTCTAAGGGTACAGGTCCATTCTGTGATGTATTTTACCCTGTATCAGTCTGGGCCAGGGATTGGCAACCTTTGGCACACGGCTCGCCAGGGTAAGCCCCCAGGCGGGCTGGGCCGTTTTTTTTACTTGCCGTGTCCGCAGGTTCGGCCGAGCACAACTCCCACTGGCCACAGTTTGCTGCTCCAGGCCAATGGAGGCTGCGGGAAGCCTCACGGGCTGAGGGATGGGCCATATTCTTATTCACCTGTGTTAAAAATTAAAGAGAGTTGCGCTTCTCACATTGAGAATGGTAGATAATATATTTAGAAAGTTACGCAGGTATATTTGATGTGTTTCTGGTGGTGGTCTCTTTTGGGTCAAGAGAGTTTTTGTATCTCAACGACCATTTGTTTTCCATTCTTTCTTTCCTGTCCCCTCCCCCCACCACCCTTCAATCATGAAACTGAATAATTGCTCGCAATTGATTAAAGATAGGAAGGGGTTCAACACAGATCAAATGCCTGAGTTTCCAAGTAATCTTGTTCCCATCTGCTGGAAGTATACGGCACGCAGCTCAGGTTGGGTTAGGGGGCGTCTGGTTGGATACAATTCCATGCCTTAAAATGTTTGTAGTGCCCACTGTGACCCCCCTCTAGCTAAATTTCATGCTTTGAAATCTGACGCTGACTTCTGTTACAAAATCTCTGCCTTTATTGAGGTCTTTTTCTGTTGTTCTTGAAGAGCTAGTTCTTTAAAATTGCATGCACTGAAACTTATTTCCAATTACAGCTTCAAGAGAACGGAGAATCATAATTCCATTTGGCAAAATTGATATTTGACTACTAATTAACTTGTGGTGGTGTTAGAAAGTAAAGGGGGGGGAACAGAACCCAAACTAATTCAGTTAAGTAGCAATGTGGGAAACAGATGGCTCTTTGAACTAGCACTTCCAGAGATTCTAGAGATATATATAAATCACATGCTCTGTGATGTCTTTAGTGCAGTGGTGGGGAGCCTGTGCATGAGTGTGTGTGCATGTTCATGCACATTTCTGTGACCTAGCAAGTGTGTTTCACATGACATATGGTATTGTAGGAGTGTGTTCTCATAAAGTAACTGTAAAGGCAAAGCACCATTTTCCCGTAATTGTAATGTTATGAACTGAATAGTTTGGCTATTGGGGGACATTAAATACTGTTGGTAATGGCATTGGTGTTTAGGATTTTACCTTAGCAGGTCACCTAAGGTTTCAAATGTCTTGTGGGATCCTGCAGTATAAATTCTGCTTTAATTTTAAGATGCCTGCAAAGGAGTTATACCACTACCCCTTCCCTTTTTGTGGTCTTGCTGCTTTGCAGGTGTTCAGCTTTAACAGCACTTGATGGTGAGTGAAATGGTCATATAGGAACTGGATTGATAGGACATGTAAGGCAGACGCTACAGATCACAGTCTTTGGACTATGATATGGAGCGTAAGCTATATTTTTATGTTCTGTTGTCGCCTATGCTTCAAATTCTGCTCATAGAATGGGGGAGGGGGGAGACGGGGGAAAGAAATGTCCAACTGATCTGAAAGTTACTACAGCGGTAACTGCTAGTCACTCTGCACAATCTAAATACCACCAATACTGAACACCTCAACATAGAAACATATGCTCCAGTATATTTAAATCAGTATATTTAAATCAGATTACCCTTCCTCTCTGCATTATAGGGGGGAAAAATCATTGTGCAAACATATTTTGAGCAATGCTGTTTGTTGCCATTGCTGAGAAATGTTGCCTTTTTTTATTTACCTATATACACTTTAATTAAAGTACTCAAATAGAAAGGAATTTTATATAGATTTAAGTTTTTATTCCAAAGTGCACACTGTTTTGTTTTATGTGTATCCTATCTAGTTTGTGCACTCTCAACGATAGGACTTTTCCTTTGCTATAACATGTGGAGTATAATCTTCAACTCTTAATAATCTAGGAGCTAATTTAATAAAATTTACATCCCTAAGCTCTCTGATTTGGCCATGAGATGTTGTGGTACTAAAGATCTGCATGTAGGTAATATGTAGGCAAAAAACAGTGTTGGGTTTTTTTTTGTACATCTGCTAGAATTTTATTATTTTTAAAAAGTAAATTTAAGAATTATATTTAGATTATACTTTTACTGAATCAGTATTCAATATATTGATAGTGCTATTGTCTTTATAATACAGGAAGAAGACAAACCAAAAAAGTAAAAGGCAACACATTTAAAATTGGTCAAAGCAAATAATGTTTTACATAGCAATCTGTGAAATGTAATGCTGTAATATATTATTGTGGCAAAGAGCGTCAGATTCAGAAAAGGATTAGACATTTATATGACTAATACTTGCAGATACCCTATCTTAGGCCTTGTCTACACAACAGTTGAACCAATTTTGACTAAATCATCTTAGAAATTGCTGTAGTTAAATCAGCAAAGTCCCCTTGTGTGAGCACTTGTAAATCAGTTTGAGTGCTATTTCTTTCTTTAGCTTAAATCAGTTCCTTAACAACTTAAGTTGATATAAGAGAAATCAACTCTTCTGTTTCAGGATATAAACCAGCCATTAGCTGCCTAACATTAGGAAGAAACTTCCCCCATATGCATACTAGTGAATAAGTTAACCATCATAGGATTTTACACTTCCCTTTAAATCATCTGGTGTGGGATGTTATTAGAGAAAGTATACTTAACTAGGAGGTTCTTTGGTCTCATTTGATATGATCATTCCTGTGATTATAAAAAAGTCTAGTGAAACTCTTGTGAAACCCCCAAAATCCAACATTTCTTCTCCTTCCCCCAAAAAGGCACTAAGGGAGGCATGACTTTAATGGAGCTGGCTTCTTATTGTCTTGAGAATGGATTCATATTAATCTGTTTTCCATTATTACTAGTCTTCAACACTCAAATGAGGTAGATTGTTGACTACTGAGAAGCAGTGAACAGTAACTAGCTAAATGGAAAAAATAATTTGTGAGGTTTTTTTTTAACATGAACAAAAGTTATCATTTCTAATATGTCCCTCTTACTGTCCCATTGTGTTTAATTTTAACAAATGTTACTGTATCAGAACATACTGTCTTGTACACGTTGTGAAATATCCTGGTGAATAAATCCATTTTCATCTTTTTATATGCCTGTTATCCCATCTTTCACATTTTACAGTTGCTTTGACATGCAGGAAGGTGGTGTGTGGAGTGGGCAGCGTATCACACTGGAGAATATCAAAAAGGTTAAAGTATAGACTCAGAGACTTTAAGGCCAGAAGGGACCATCTAGTCCACTTCCATTTAGTCTGACTTCTGCACATAACCCACCCACTCCCGTAGTAGACCCATAACCTCTAGCGAGTTACTGAAGTCCTCAAATCATGATTTAAAGACTCCAAGTTACAGAGAATCCACCGTTTATACTAGTTTAAACCTGCAAAAGCAGCAAAGAGTCCTGTGGCACCTTATAGACTAACAGACGTTTTGGAGCATGAGCTTTCGTGGGTGAATACCCACTTCGTCGGATGCATGCAAGTGACCAGTGCCCCATGCTGCGGAGGAAGGTGAAAAAAAACTCCAAGGTCTCTGCCAATTTGACCTCGTGACCTCCAAGAAGTCTTTTTTTCTTGCAGATCCGTCCCATCTTCCAGGCCTTGTAGTCTTTCTGCTTTCTCTCGATTACCTGTTTGAGATGATTGCTCATCCAGTTTGGTGTGGAACCCTTGCCTACAAATTTTTCCCCTTGCTTGGGATGCAAGCTTCAGATAGCGTCTGCTACTTGGACTGAAAGTAATTTGAAGCCTCCTCCACATTCAGATCCTTGAGTTCTTCAGTCCTATATATTTTTGTCCCTCACTAAGGTAGTTTGCAGCGCTGGTCATCCAGCTGTGCAGGGCCAGCACTGGTGTGTGGCCACACTCACAGCTACCAATGCTGGTGTGTGGCCACATTTGCAGCATTTGCAGCGCTGTTGGGAGTGATGCATTATGGGCAGCTATCCCAGCGTTCAAGTGGCCGCAACGTGCTTTTCAAAAGAGGGGGGTGGAGTGGGGTCTAGTGTGACAGGGAGCGGGGGGAGAGAGAGAGGGGATTTTTGGAGCCAACACTGTGTGTTTAGCTTCCTGCCTTGAAAAATCAGAACATGTTTCCGACCCCTTAGTCTTTAACTCTTAATTGCAAACAGCCTGCAGCCAGCACGACTCCCCACTGTTTCATTCGCTCCCTGCCTGCCTCTCATTTGATTGTTTACAGCCAGATACAGATGATCACAGCAAACAGGAGCTCTGTTTGTTTTTTAGATAAGCAGCAGCGGCAACGGAGCTCCGCGCGAGCTCATTCATAACAAAACAAAGAGAGTAATTTATAAAAGCATTCTGGGATACATCCTTATACCCTGGAGGCCAATCACAGCGCTGGTGTGTGGCCACACTTGATGACCAGCGCTGCAGCACCAGCGCTGGAATCCTTATTCCCCATGCTGAGTGAGGTGTACGGCCAGCGCTGCAGCCAGGGAGTTGCAGCGCTGGAAGTGCCCTGCAGGTGTGGCCACTTACTAATTGCAGCGCTGGTGGAGGCTTTCCAGCGCTGCAACTCGCCAGTGTAGCCATACCCTAAGCATTACAATGCAGATCCAACAGTGATTGACTGAGATAAGAACAGCAAGTTAGTCCAGCATGTATCCCTTTTGGGGGCACAGAGAGAGGATGAGATTGATACATATATAGCACATTATATTTTACAGGGAGATTTTTTTTCAAAGGTACAGAGGGTCATTGAATGTGAATGGGATTTGGGAGTTGTTATTACAAGTAGTGAATGGGAGCTGAAAATCTCCCTCATAGATACCAATTTTGTTTTTTTCCTTTAATACAGTATGTTGTGTCTTGGAAAAGAATTGTAACAGTGTGAAGTATGTGATTAAAAATAAATAAAATTAATAAATAAAAAAGGTCAGGCAATTCCATCTTCATTAAACTTTGATAGCACTTTGGTAGCGAGTCACACAGATTTGACGAAACCATTGGCAGGTAGAAAGTAATCAGTTCTTCAAAGCAAGTAACAAATTTAAAAGTTTTTAAAAGCCATTGACTGGCAGGTGTATGGGAGAGCAGAATTTGGCTCTGTTTTGATACCATTTGGGTTGTTTTCAGGGAGATGACTTCCATTCCTCAATGAGAATTACCCAGTTTGGTTTTGGAAATGATGCTAAAGGCTTGAATGCTCCCATACATTTGGAAAACTGTTTTTGATCTTGACAAAATATAAAAGCATTATGTATGATGGAATATGTCTCGGATACCAAAAGGCTGCTCTGTTTCATGTAATCTAACAGTAAGTGAATATAACAGGTCAAATTATAGTGATATTTTTTTTAGTTTAATGGAAAGGTTCATGAAATTTGGGATAGCACTGATTTATTTTCAGTGATACAATCTGCTACCCCTGATTACTTTCTTTATATATAGCTTCCATGCTAGAAAAGAATGAGGATGGCAGAAAAAGGTGGTGCATAGTGTTTGAACTATATGCCAGTTCCTTTTGGAAACATGATTATACTTTGCAGTGTAATTCTGCTATTGATAGCCCCATGTCAGAAAGACAATATGTGTTTTTTATGAAAACTATGTGAACCACCTACAGCTGTGATACAGCGCTGCTATGCTGCAGAAGAATGTTTAAAATAGCATTCTGCTGTGTCAAGATTTTGCATAGGTGTAAAGGTTATGTCCCAGTTGTTTTCATAAGATCATTTAAAAAAAGTGTGTGTTAATAGTAACACCATCTCTACAGTAACTTGGGCTTATTAAACTATTTTTACTAAAACTCCATGCATGTGAGTGCTTCTGTTCTCTACTAAAGCACAATCTATGTTTTATGCAACAACTTACCACTGCATAATTCATTATAGATTTTCTTTCTTTCAAATTGACTCCAGAGAGTCTACACAGCACCACAAGAGATTAAAAAGAAAAATGCACTTCTTAAGTAGGCTGTAGAAGATAGAAGTATTTTGTGTTTCTTCAGGGAAGAAATATTGTAGAAGAAGTGCGATAATGTCTATGAATGAACAAATGGGAAAGTATTACATTTTTATTAGACATATTTGGTTACAGCTGGTCATATGTTGTGGAGAATTTGGTTCACATGTTTACAAAAATGCACTTTTTGTTTTTGGCATCATTTTGAAGCATGGAATTAATTTAAATAGTCTCATGTTATACAGGGTCCAGTTCACAATGTTAGAAAGAACCAGGAGGGTCTTCTGTCTAACAATAATCAGTTTAACAATGCATACAGTTTTCAATTTATATATGGTCCACTTATCCCTTACATTTGTGTTTAACTTCTAATTATGTCATCCTCCCCAGTTCAAATACGAGTGGAAAAACCTTTTCTAGGAATTTAGAGAAATGCATATAATATATCTTCTCCATCCCCAAACTGAGTTCTCAGTTATTAAATGTAAATGTTTTTATGAGGGATATTGGAATATCTATTCTGTCTTGCTTCCATGTGCTCTTCTTCGAACACTTGTTACCTCTTCAGACTCTGTACTATGAGTCACAAGTGATGTAATTCTCTGGATTTGCAAAACAAAACTATGTAGAGCTAACAAAATTCTATCCATTAGTGGTCCTGGTTTGCAAATGTAGTGTGAGATTTACGGACTTTAGCTTCGGTAGTGCCATCGGCATCTGATTTAATCTGTAGGATTAAAAGGTATTAGAAACAACCTCCTCCCTTAGCCCGTTCTCCCATATATGTTGTATAAGTACAGTAATGCGTAAATGACAGCTACCGATTTCTCTACGTTTTTTGTTTCTCCTTACAAACACTTCAGCTTGAGATGTCTGAACTTTAATAACTAAATACTGCATTGAGATATTGTCAGGAGCGTGCGAGTTGCGCAATATTGACATAAATGGAGCTAACTGCAGCTATTTTAGGACTTTAATACACACAAACATGCACCAGTTTAAATGAACTGAATTTGTTAAACCAGTCCAAGGACACATTTATATTGGATTTAGACTGGTTATTGTTTAGTTTGCCCTTGTAAATTTACGGGGGCAAATAAATATGATAAACCAGGTTTAAATAATGTTCAGCCTCTGCACACAAAGTTGCCATGTTGAATTAAATTGGGTTAGAATTACACCTTTCCTTAAATTGTGTCAGCTTTGTGTGTGGAGCAGGCCTTTATTCCTTAATGAGCACATGTATCTTGCAGAAACAGTGCGTCCCAGCATGCAGTTATCCCTCTTCTGAGTGGGGTCTCTGGAGGCTGAAAAGATCAAGATTGAAAATTGCATTCTGGACTAATAACTAGAGCCCTGTGCGGATTCAGAAATGTGGATCTGCATCCACCAGGATCAACCCACGATCCGCTAGCCATCTTTTACCTGTATTCGCTTCCGCGCCTGCAGCAAGCTGTCTCAAAAGGGGGGGTGGAAAAGGGAGCGAGGGGGGGATAGGGTCTTGCAGGGAAGAGGGTGGGGACTGGGGGTAAGGGGCAGTGTGGGGGTGGGGTCTCGAGAAGAAGGGGTGGCATGGAGGAAGAGGCTGGGAGCAAGGGGCTCATGAGCGACGTCACATGGCAGCAGCAGTGTGTGCTGCATCACAGTGGTGTGGAGGGGAGGGGTGGAGCGGGGCGCCGGGGCCCCGCCTGCTCCAATCCCTATAGCCAAGAGAGACAGAGCTCTTGACTTCAAGTCTGAGAAAGGTACTAAGAGTGTCACAGCTAAATACAGGATTGAACAGATAGTTATCATAAGTATTTAGCACATATAAGTATTTAGCACACCATTCAAGGTGAAGTGGCCCGTTAATACCCCTGTTGTCATAGGACAAAAAGGGGAGTCAGACAGTCATGTCTCGTGAACACCTCCTGTTAGTTGGGTGTAAACCTGCAGAGTGTTTCTCTGCTTCTGGATCCCCCTGTTGGCTGTTAACCTCCTCAGGTGGGTCTTTAGTGGCTCAGCCCTCTAGTCAAATCAGATACAGTCAATATGCATGAACAAACCCCTTCCAGGATAAAAGATTCAACTGGGCCTGTCCCTGTGCCCTTGTTCAAGTCTTTAGCCCTGACTCTGGGCTCAGTCCTCAACCTCTTCTGGGCTAGTTTTAAGTCTGTGCCTGTCCTGGTATAGAGCAGTGCCCTTAGGGCTTTCTCCCTGGAGACTCTTTGCCTTATCAGTTCTTATTGCCCCAGTTGTCCAGCCATGCCACTCCTTCATTTAAGCCCTCTTCCGGTGGGGGGACCCGGGCCTGCCAGCTACTCTGGATCCTAACCCAAGAAACCTACAAATAGCAGCCACGTGCTGCTTCCTTTTAATAGTTGCTGCCGCTATTCCCTGGGCCCCTTCCCACGTAGCCCCTTCCACTTCACCCTTACCTCAGGGCTGAAGTTCTCCACTCCTCTCTCACCAAATATCAATGCCACCAGATCCCATCTTCTGGTTGTCCCTTGAGCCACCTGCAACGAGCACCTTTCTTACGGCTCTGGTCCCAGCCAGGAGCTGACCTGCTCATCACCTACAGCTCCTTTTAGCTGAACTTGCTGTGCTCTGATAGGCTGCAGGGAAGCAGCCATTCTAGGCAAGCGTGGAGGACCCACTTTCACTGCTCCTTTTATGGGGCAGGTTTTGATAGGACTGTGAGGCCTCCAGCAGGAGACCTCAAAGGGCCTGGTACACCCCATCACAGGGACTTAGTGGGTTACAGATTGTTGTAATAAGCCATAAATCCAGTGTCTTTTGTTAAAACCGTGAGTTTTTGTTTCTAGCAAAGTTATGGATTTAAGCTCCTGGGTTCATCTTTTGAAGGTGTTGTGCAGGTTTCCTTTGAGAATGAAGGCTGATAGATCAGTTATAGAGTGATCCCTTTGTGAAAAGTGTTCACTCGAAGGTGATACAGTGTTTATTTTTTATCAGTTTCTGGTGTGACAGTGCAGTGGTTGTTGTCTGGTTTCACCCACATAGTTGCTATTGGGGCATTAGTGCACTGGATGAGGTACATCCCGCCTTGTGATAGGCAGGTGTAGGGCCCATAGATCTTGAAAGCAAATCATTCTGTATCTAACCTATCAGTCCTCATCCTCAAAGGAAACCTGCATAGGACTTTCAAAAGACAAGCCTCAGAGCTTAAATCCATAGCTTTGCTAGACACTTGAAAATGGTCTTAATAAAGGCACTGGATTTATGGCTTATTACAACAATCTGTTATCCACTAACCCCCCCTTTGGTCTATGACTACGGGGGTGTTAATGGGCCACTTCACCATGAATGGTCCCTTAGAATATATGCTAACTACTTATGCTAAACTGGTTTCAGAGTGGTAGCCATGTTAGTCTGTATCAGCAAAAAGAAGGAGGAGTACTTGTGGCACCTTAGAGACTTTGGGCATAATCTTTCGTGGGCTAAAACCCACTTCATCGGATGCATGCAGTGGAAAATACAGTAGGAAGACACACACACACACACAACATGAAAATATGGGTGCTTTTTCATGTTCTCTTTGTATATATATCTTCCTACTGTATTTTCCACTGCATGCATCCGATGAAGTGGGTTTAGCCCATGAAAGCTTATGCCCAAATAAATTTGTTAGTCTCTAAGATGCCACAAGTACTCCTCGTTCTGTATGCTAAACTGTCTGTTTGATCTTGTATTTAGCTGTGACATTCTTATTACCTTTCCCAGACCTGAGGAAGAGTTCTGTGTAGCTCAAGAGCTTGCCTTTCTCACCAACAGAAGTTGGTCCAATAAAAGATATTCTGTCACCCACCTTGTCTCTCTAATGTCCTGGGACTGACATGGCTACAACAATACTGACTTAATAAGGCATACCCAGTTTGAGTTCTGTCCCCACTAAAGAATCCTTTCCCCTCTATCCTTAAGGAAGCTCTCCAAGTTCCCCAACCACACACTGCCCCCTGCTCTCCTCAGTCCCTTCTTACATCTTACAAAATATCTTGCATTTAGCCAAGGTAGAAATACACTGCTTTGGCCATTTTTTAACTCTTGGGCATTCTGCTAACTTTCACCACTTGGAGGCAACACATCATTTTCCTGTTGATTTCTCTCCTTGCAGCTTGCTTGCCCTGCTAAAGATCTGCTCAGGTTTTTGCTCCAGGTGCTATTGCCTCAGCTGAGAAACAAAAACTAAAAGGCACAAGTTAATATACACATCTCTATCTCCAAGCAGGCAGGCATGCAAGAACAAAGCGGAAACTCACAACCCAAATGTATTCATCAGTATAATTGATCTGGCCAGTCTGTTTTTTTAACATCCTGCAAGTGGAATTGAAGCTGAATCAAAACTGCTTGACTTGAGTGGGGCCAGGATTTCACCCTAGGCTTTATTCTTAAAGCAGCTTTGTGGCCATGCCATGAAAAAGTAGACTTTTCCTACCCTCAATTTTATACAACAACTGTGCGAAAACCCTCTCTTGGCATTCCAGTGAATATGCCCACTTGGGCAAAGTAACCATTTCAGCAAGTCATTTGTAGCTAGCCCTTAATTTCAACTTGGAAAGTTGTCAGCTGGGAGTCAGCTGATGGGAGGAGCAGAGGCGGAAAAGACTGGGTACAACATTTCCTCATCCAGACTATCTCATGGTTGTGTGACAGGTCAAACACCACATACCCAGTATATACTAGCATTGCCAGGCCACAGAAAATAGGTCAGATAAAAAAATAACAAAACAAAACACACAAACATATTTGGAAGTAGTTCACTATATTTAACAAGGGAAGATGGATCAATGGAGTATCTATGATTAAAACTCTTAGAGTACGTCTATACTACGCACCATATCAGCGGGTAGTGTTCAGTGTATCGGGGATCGATTTATCGCGTCTTGTCTGGACACGATAAATCGATACGCTAATTGATGCCCGTACTCCACCTAGGCAGGAGGAGTAAGCACAGTCGACCAGGGTGCCATGGAAGTCGACTTGCCGCAGTGAGGGCGGCCAGGTAAGTTGAACTAAGATACTTGCATATCTTAGTTCGAAACACCCCCCCCCCCTCCCCAGTGTAGATCAGCCGTTACATTGGGAGTAAACTTTACTTTTCTCTTCTGCAGGGTGTAAACATGAATAATTTGGAAAAATGCAAGCACTGCTCTCTATAACTGATGCTTTAAACAAACATACACATTATATAATGATGTTTAATGAATGGCAATTTGTACTTAACACAATAAAGATTTCTTAGATAAGTTGTGAAGTAAATCTTTCAGTGCAGTTCCCTGATGATGTTACATCTTTCTATCAGTCAAGTGTTGTAGGCCTTTTACTTAGGAATCTTATAATAGAACATTGGACAGACACTTTGACGCACAAATTAGAATTTTCTATATTAAGCTAAAACCCAAGATAATTCTACATGAATATTTTCTACTTAAATGTATTCATTTATCTAGGCATAAACTTTTTCAGTTTCATTAACATTTGATGTACCACAATTTCATCACAGAACACAGAAAAAATCCACTGTACAATACTTAGCACAAATGTCCAAAATGCGTGGAATACATAATTAAGTACACAGTTAAAAGGAATTGGTTAACTTAGTCTTCTATAAGATGCAGGAACGGGTTGAGGTATTTGGACTACATGTAACCTACTTAACTAGTAGGGTTTTTTTTTAATTTATTTTTTAATTTCCAAATTTCAGGAAAAAAGTATTATGTGGCCTATTAATTTTTTTAAGCAAAGGCAGTATTAAATATGGAAAAGCTTATTGAAGTAAGTTTTTAAGCAATACAGCTATTAGATACTTTAATCTGTTAAAAAAACTCAGTCAATTAATACGTATTTCCACTGTGTACAGTCTATTGGAAATGCGAGGAAAGGAGGAGTGATGAAAAGGAGTGGTAATAATTTGCCTATTGCAAATGCTCTCTGATTCCCCCTTTCTTTTCATATGAGTTGCATTTTAAAAATTAGTTTCTCTGTTTATTGTTGCCACTCTGACTGATGGCAGCAAGCCAAGGAAGGATTTATAGTGCAATAGCACCAGGTTATAAATATAAAACTTACAATGCTGATCAGGACACAACTGCATTCAACTGGTTGATTTACTAAATTAGATCTGAATGCATCAGATTCTGCTCTCCATTACACCAGCAGAAGTCTGGAATAACTCCACTGAACTCAGAGCAGTTATTCTAGACTTCTGCTGATGTAACAGAGAGAGCAGAATTGGACTCTTCTATTTAGATGCCTACATAGTACCATTCTGTATTTGTATTAAATAATACATGGCTCGGCACTTCACAGGCAAATAAAAGACAAAGTCCCTTCTCTGAGAAGCTTACAGTCTGAGGGCTAAAGCATAGTGTTAAGACACAGCCCTGCCTGGTGGTTAGTGCAGAGGTGCATCACTGCAGCTGGTGCTCCAGGAGGCATCACATTTCTTTAAGGTGCAATGACTCCTGGAGCTTCCAAGAAGCACAACTGTAGCATTACTCTCCCTTTCGCATGAAACTGGCTGGTATGGAGAGGTGAGTTCACAGCTGTTGTTTTCCTGCGGCCTTAACCAGTGCTGCTAGCAGCATTAGCCTAGAGGAGTCCTTGCCATTCACTTCTACTTGGGTCAGTCATAAGGGAGAAGCCCCTGGTAATCTCTTCTTCCTTTCTGTAACCACACGGGACGGGAACAACCTGATCCTAAGTTGAAAAACAAAACATTGTATATGTGGACAAGCACCGGAGATGCATTGGTGTGGGGGGCATGACGGGAGGGAGACAGGAAGAGAAGGGCTTCAGAGAGTAAGTAATGTGCTTGCTGAAGTTGTGAATGCAAGTATTATGAGGATCATATTTTTGGTGGTTATGATACTACTTTCTGCCTTCCTTTACACCAGCGGTGGGCAAACTTTTTGTATGACAGGCCATGAATCCTCACAAAATTGGAACTGGGATGAGGCTGGGGTGGAGGGGCGTGAGGACTCTGGCTGGGGGTGCGGACTCTGGGATGGGGCCAGAAACGAGGAGTTCAGGGTGCGGGAGGGGGCTCCGGGCAGGGGCAGAGGGGCAGGGCCGAATTAATCTTTTGTGGGCCCTACACCAAATGTATTTGTGGGCCCCCATGAGGGCAAGGGGAGGTCAGTCCTCAGCGCAAGGGGCTGGCCGCTGGCAATAGGGTGTGGCATGGCGGGGACGGCCCCACTCTGCCCAGCCCAGTGCAAGGGCAGTTGCCAGACATACAGTGGTCTGCCCGGCCCTGTGCTGCCAGTATGCCTCTTCCCCCTGGGGGGCAGGTGCATACCGTGCCACACAGCGCCCCTGCCCAACACTGCCCCCCTGACTCCCTATGGCCAGAGTCCCCCCTAGACCCGCTGTGCCCAGCACCCCACAGACCCTTCCACAAATGCAGCACGCCCTGCACAACACCCCCTGCCCACAGCCCCACCACAGCTGCCCAGTACCCCACACAGAACTCCTACTCTCTAGTGCCTGAACACACACAGATCTTCCCCGTCCCCTCAAAGCCCAGCACCCTCCAGACAGGGCCGGCTTTAAGCCGATTCACCCGATTCCCCGGAATCGGACTCCGCGCCGAAGAGGGGGCCCCGCTCTGGGGGTCTTCGGTGGCGGGGGGTCCTTTGGTGCCGCGGAAAACCCGGAGCAGACACCCCGCCGCCGAGTATGCTAATCGGGCCCCGCGGGTCATAAAGCTGGCTCTGCCTCCAGAGATCCACTCCTCACCCCCCCCCCCCCCCCGCCTCTCGGCCGCACTCACCAGCTCTTCTGGGAGGCAACTGTGGCTTCTGGGCTGAGCCAGCAATGCAGCCAGGACTGGTCCCAGGGCGGGGAATCACACCAGCCCCTCAGGAGTGGTGAGATCAGCCGTGCCAGAGCCAGACGGCTCCGCTCTGGGACGATAGGTGGGGCCCCACAGGTGGTGGGAAGGAGAGACTGCCCAGAGCTGGAGGTGCATCAGGGTTGGGGCAGGGGGTTAGGCTCCAGGGGGGATGGCTCAGGGATGCAAGCACTTACCTCAAGTGGCTCCTGGAAGCAGCGGCACGTCCCTCCTATGTGGAGGTGCAGCCAGGAGGCTCTGCTGCACGCTGCCCCGTCCTCAGGCGCCACTCCTGCAGTTCCCATTGGCCGCGGTTCCTGGCCAATGGGAGCTGCAGGGGCAGCGCGTGCGGTGGAGTCAGCGTGCAGAGCGCTGTGGCAAGAGAGGCAGGAATAGAAGAATACGGTCTCTGTTAACTAGGGAGAGTTCAAAGACAGTTGGATGGTCCACTATACTGGAGATAGCAGAATGGTGAAGGAGGATGGGAATGCAGAAGAGGCTTTTGACTTGAGCAGCAAGAGGTCAGTGACAGCTTTAGTGTTAGAGTATGAAAGCTGAGGTTAGAGGATTTAGGAAAGAATTAGTAGAGAACTTCTTCAGTGTAGCATCTGCTCCTGCTTAAGTTTGGAGGTAAAGAGAGGAGTTCTTTTTGAATGGAGGGGGGTGGGGTGGGGTGAGGTGAGGTAATGTTCTGAAGGTGGAAGGAAAGGGTACTGGATATTACTTTGCTATGGGCTGCATGAGCAAACAGATAGGTTCAAGGGTCAGGCTGAAGATTAGAATGAGGGAAGTATAGTAAACCACAAAGTTTTGAGTTACATTTAAGGGAAAAACTCTGCAATGACTTATATCCAGTGCAACCCCCGTGCAGATTTTGGCCCTGTTTCCAAAATTGGGCATTTAGAAACTGGAAGATAGTGGCCTATATTCTGTCTTTACATCTATGCAATATAAAAATGAACTTTGTTTTGACTGCACATGTCTGTGGGTAGAACTGGGCCCTCTATGTTTTGTATAGCAGAATATTGAGTGCAGTGAGAGGTAATAGTGTGAAAAATCTTATTATTATCCAAAGTGAATGAAGTGGATTTTCTTGTTAAGAATTTAAATGTCAGCGTTAGAACTAAAATATTTACTGTGCAATATTTTCCTTTACAGAACTTTTGTTCTCCCTTTCTTACAGGAATTTAACAGTGGATTTAGAACATGGAAACTAAGACTTTGGAAAATTGTTTTAATACCAAAATAATTGTTTAAATACAGTCTTAATAAAGATTAGCAGGGTGATTATTGAGAGATAATGTACTCTGACTCAAAATCATGTCTTGGTATTAAGTATTACTGTTTAAGTATGCAATAAGAAAAGAGCTATTTGTGTTAAAACCGTTTATGGTAAAAAGCAAAAGACTGGGTTCTGGGGTAAATGTGTCTAATGTTCTTTGCTCATGTAAGAGAGTTTGTTGAGGACAGAAGACCTCAGATATAAACTTATGAAGACTTTTTCTCTAATGGTCCAGAAGTGAAGGAAAGTTTTGTTTGCCTCTCATTCTAGGTTGTCTCATGTCTCTGGTTCTTTCCAGCTAGCTATAGTTTGAGACCGGTCTTACCATAGTCAGGGCGAAAGGTTTCTGGAAAGCCAGAGCCTGTGTCTCACTAAGTGGTAGTAGCTTTTTCACCTGCTCCACATGCAAAGGATCTCACTCTTAGCTATTTTTTCCTGTGTATATCGCCTGTGTATTAAATCTCCATCTTTCTGTAATAAATACAGCAAAACCCATCCTAGAGAGCAGACATATTAGCACTTTTATGTTAAAAGTGCACCTCAAAGTGTACCCAAATGTAATGATCACAGTTCTTCTTGACCTTTATTAGAACACCACCGTTAAACAGTCTTTTGTAAATCTCTTGAGTGGTCAGTCACTGATGGTAGTTTTCACTGTCTTATTTTCCAGTTGGTTTTGTCAAGAGAGTGGGACAGCTTATTGATAGTGCCAAGGATATTCCAGTGTATCATTTATGTTACTTTTGTTACCTATATTGAAGGTCAGATTTTGCCTTGGTTCTTCACATGTGAAATCAACAGAAGCTCCATGTGTATCTGAAGGCAGAATTTGACCCTGAATGCAGTTGTATCTGGTACAGACTTGATTAGATTTACAGGCCAACGACCAGTTATCTGTAACAAATATGCCACTGTGGGAGAGGTCAAACATTTAATAGGAAGTTCTTAATGTGCTCTGTTTTGTATTCTGAATATTGGATGTGAACATTTAGACCTCAGTGCTGCTTAAATTTATACATGAGTAGCGCATTGACTTTAATAGGATTAGTCCCATGATAAATTAAACACATGTGTAAGTGTTTGCAGGATTGGGGGAATAAAAATACCATGCTGGATTCTAGTGTCTGTGGTGTTTTTTTTTTTTTTTTTTTTGGCTAAAAGTAGTGTCTCAGCTAGTGTCCTGCTCCCTGTTCCTCAGGAAGAATAAATAAAAAATTAACCAGGGCAAAAATGGTTGCAGTATATTTTGTTTTAGAACAAATGTAAACCTTGTCTGTCAAGTAAAGCTATATTTTGACTAAATTATTTGCAACAATTTATAAAGGAATTTAGCAGAGACTAGATTTAAATTATATTTTTACAGTTGGACATTGGATAATCATTTAGATCCTTTTGAACCATAGCAAATGTTCTGGAAGAAGCTTCTATTTATTGAAATATAATGTTGCCTTGACTTGTTGACTTGTTTCTGAGAAGTGTGTGTGTGTGTGTGTGTATATATATATATATAGGGCACAAAATGAGTGTGTAACTTCCAAGCCTCTATGAATAAGGAAGGAGGCTTGTCTGCTTTGAGTTTCACACCATCCGGAGATACAGAAGGGATTTATCATACTGTGTCTAACTTTAAGAAGAATTTATGGTAGAGTAGTAAAAGATTGGATCCATTTTAGGCTTAAGTGGTTTCAATAGAGAACTTGGAAAGTATTGATTAAAAAAGGGCTAAATCTGAAAGAGAAATGGAAAATGTGGAAAATAAGGATTGATGTGTGTGATGCTTTCCTAAGAATACTGAAGATTTGGAAGTTTTGAAAAATCTAATCGATGACCCGGAAAACAGGCTCTGATTAAGAAATGTCCAGTTGGAGGGAGTTCCTGAAAGCATAGAAAGAAAAGACACAGATTTTGTTTTTGCAAGGGATTTTTACTGTTATGGAGCAGTATATTTTGTAAAATCATACCCAATTCTGATTAATGTCTAAAGGAAATAGTTCAGGCAATGCAGTTCCAAAATAGACATGCAAATTTATCTCTAGTTTCCATAGTTCGTGAAAGACTTTATTTTATCTAAATTTAAATTGGAGAGTGCTTAAGTTAAAAAGAAGACTGAAACATGTGTGACTGGGCGAGGAGTTACTTTTTCCTGCTAGATAAGATTTGCCAGTGGAATCCAGATATATCTGTCTCTTTTCTCATGGATGTTACAATGTTTCAGAATAAGGAGGCAAATAGAACCATAAATGGTGGTAGAATCTCTCCAGAGAATCTTTTACTCTCTCCAGTATAAAATTGCTAGCAGTTTTGTTTTATTTAAATACCCAAGAGATGTCTTTATGTTCTTTATGTGTTTCCTATTAAAAGCTTTTTGCCAAGAACTATGTTTGAGGAGTCTGGGTAATTTCATTTTATTGTAAGGCATATGGCAGATTAAGTCCTAGTATTTTTAAAGAGGACCCCTATTGCAAAAATTTTTTAAAAAAATTGTGAAGTTATATGCTTAATGTCTCAAACAGCAAAGGGTATAAAATTAGCTTGAAACAAATGTTTTACATAGTTTAGTTCAGTTATTTGCTGAATGCCACTTTCACCTTTGCTCTTTGAGACAATCAGTTCTTAAGTTTACAGTTCTCAGTTTGGAAAAAGGCTTCATCCATTGAGGCTTAAGGCCTCTTTATTCCCAAAAGCACTTTAAGAATGCATTAACTTTATGCATGTGCTTAAATGCTCTGCTGAAGAGGGATGGACTGAAGCACATACTTAAGTACCTTACTGAATTATAGTCTCAAAAAGGACACTTGCACCTGTGCAAGCTATGACAATACATCTTATATAAGTCACATAAGGAAATACACCTCATATTTCAGGCCATGTCACCTGCCCTGTCTTCTCATGCGATAGCGTTAATGAGGAGCCCTGAGGGGCAAGGCTAGAATTACTACCTGTGAATCTCTGACGTGTACTGGCATGGCAAGCCCCCATCTTTGCATCTCCTGTGAAGCCGCTGAATCCATGCAGTTGATAAGAGTAACCGAGGGAGATTTCCACACTACATCTCAAGGTGTTTAATAAGTACGTTTTTTTCCTGCTGTGAGGTTTTCTACAGAAGATGATGATTTGGTTCATTGTTTATAAACATTTGATCAACTCCAGCTGTGTGTGCTTCTTAGCTTGCTAATACTGTAATATTAAAGATTTAAACAGTCCCAAGAAGCCTCTGAATTTACCTCTTTGTTGACGTGGGTAGTACATCTCATAAACTTGCCATATCTCTTCAGATGGAGACAGTTTTCTGGCAGTGTAGATCACAGTGCTTTCCTGGGTTTACATTGCAAAAGCTACCTGTATAATGAAAAAAGCCAAGTACCTATATCTTTTTCCAAAGGAAGCTTAGTTTCTGCAAACATCAACAACATTTGTAGAATGTTATCAACATTACAGAGTTTTTGCAATTTTCTCATGCCTCTGACTTTCCGGTGTCCCAGATCATAACTCCCAGAGTTGGACTGCCAGGAAGAGTACTGTGGAGGCATTCCTAAATTTAACTGGGCTTTAGTTTGGAGGAGGAATGGGAAATCCCAGATCCCAGCAATGCTACTATCTATAGAAGCCTGGATTCAGGCCCATATACAAACTTTGCAGCTCAAAACCATCTTCATTTTGGAGAAAGAAATAGTTGCATTGTGTTAGAAAGGACTCATAACTGCTCTGTCCAATCCTGATGTTTTTACTCAGGATAAGATTTTATACTGGTGCAGTGCTCCTAAGCTATAAGGCCTGCAATTTAATTTTTAATTTACATTATGTATCAAACTCGTGTATGTTACTACTGTGTTTTTTTTTCTTGGTGTAGAAGTCATTTTGTTTATAAAGGTTTACTAAACACTTAAACTTATTTAGTATAGGGTAAACACACATTTTTCCTTTTCCTTCGGTTGCACTAAATAGATAAGTATTTTGCAGGGGCCTTATGATACTTCATTATTGAAGTGGCAGTGTGGGAACTGTTATTTGTGTGTTATACTTGAGCCAATTCAACATTTATTATTGTAATGATATAAAATCATGCTGTTTGTTGGCAGACGTGATCTTGGCCATTAGAAAAATTGCATCCTCCTGGTTTTATGCATAATTTGGGAATTTAAATTTTAAAATAGGTTGGCTTGTACTTGATCTCTCTAAAGGTTTTCAGTGACAATGTATTACTCATCATCAGTATCAACAGTATCATTCATCCTATTTCCTATTTGACTAAAGATTGCATCATTCCCCACCCCCCGTCTATCATATCTGTTATTTCTAATGTGTTCCTCCCAATAATATTGAGATGATTTTCTCCCTCTGCTTGTACTGTATGTAGTAGTAAACTTGAGGTGGTCTTGTGATACGGATGCTAGCGTTAGAGTGACAGTTTAGCTGTTTTTCAGGTTTGGAGGTAGTGAAATTGAGAATGGTGCAGTTTCTATTATTATTTTATGTGTACTGCCATAACACTTCAAGTTCCCAACCGAGATCAGGGCCTCACTATGCTAGATGCAATGCAAACACATAGTAGGAGACAGTCCTGCCATGAAGTGCTTGTGATCTAATTAGACAAGACAAAGATTGATAAAGGAAGCATTATTCCCCCCCCCCCTTTTTTTTAACAGGTGGGGAAGTAAAGCACGGATAGGTTGATTTGCCAAAGATTACCATAGATAGGATGGGAGGTGAAGGCAGCAATAACAAAAATAAATATGAAAAAATTGGAATATGGGGAATCTGAATGCAATGAGTACAACAAACCAGCAGTTAGGAAATGCAGACAATTGATAAGGGAAGCTTAAAGTATCAATGAAAAATATGTGGCCAGTAAGGTTAAGGACAATAAGAAGGAATTCTTCAACTATAACTAAAATGAGTAAAATCCTAATAATGATATGGGTTAGATCAGGGGTGGGCAAACTACAGCTCGGGGGCCAAGCTCCTGCTGGGAAGTGGGGTCTGGGGCTTGACCTGCTCTGGTGCTGCAGCCGAAGAGCAGGTTTGGAGGCCTCTCCTTGCGGCTCTCGGAAGCAGCAGCATATCCCCCCTCTGGCTTCTACATGTAGGGGCAGCCAGAGAGCTCCGCTCTGCACGCTGCATGTTGCCCCCGCCCCAAGCACCACCTCTGCAGCTCCCATTGGCCAGGAACTGCAGCCAAAGGGAGCTGCAGGGGCAGCGCCTGTGGATGGGGCAGTGCACAGCAGAGCCACCTGGCTATGCCTCTGCATAGGAGCCAGAGGCGGTGTAGGGATATTAAAGAAGGTTTATATTAGACATGGTTTATATGAAAAATGACTTATTGTTAATTGATGCCTCATAACTAAAGGTTTATGTTAAAAGTAAATTTGTGATTCTAACCTGCAAGCCACCAGCTGTGTCTGTGTGAAGCCTGCTCAAAGAAATACTTTGTATAAAACTTGTTAAACATTAATTAACTCTAAGTAAGCCAAAACAGTAGCTGTTATAGTGTATAAATAGAGACCCCACCCTCTGTAAGTTTTCATCTCACTTTATCTTTGATTGTTAAAAGACAGGGAGTCTCACATAAATTGGTAACACCCCAAAAAATAAAGAAACAGTGAAATAGATGTGATTAAGATAGAGAATGTATGTGACTGAATGGTTAGGGAGTTACCAGTCTGAAGAATTCAGTGTTGGCTGAAGAAGGTGTCAAGTGGGATCAACCAGATGACCCACCACACCTCAAAGGAAGGAAAAACAAGCATCTGACAGAATGGAGCCAGCCATCTGCTGATTGATTTAGCAACAGCAGAATGAGGCAACTCCTATGAACTAACATAGGGAAAAATCCCTATAAAACTGGACTCTAAAGACTGAGGACTTTGAGTCTATGGTTCTGATACCAACCTCCAGGAGCATCAGATGCATCTGACACAGACTCGGCTCCATCCTCATGACCAAGGTACCTGGCCAGTAACTTGGCATGAGCAACATCTAGGCTGGTAACTATAACATCTATACAGAACCTGAATGAATGATTGTGTGGATGAATATGTGTGTGTGTGTGTATAAGGAATAAGTAGTAATGGAAACAAGTAGGAAAACATTGTCTTTTGTTTTGTTATGGTATTTACAATAAATGTGGCATCTTTGCCTTATCCCTCTTAATAAGATCCTGCTGGTTTTTATTATATTGGTACAACATTTTGGTGGAGAATAGCGAAAGGGGGATTATGGTATTTTTGCCTCACTTATTGTAAACCAATCTGTGTGCACACAACCGGCTCTACAGAGCACGGTTCTATTCTTGGTTAACCAAAACTGCTGGCCCCCGTGTGGGTAGCAGAAAAATAAAGAGCTCATAAAATTATTGACAAAACCTGCTGGCCCCCGTGTGGGTAGTAGGAAAAGATTGTTAACAAAACCTGCTGGCCCCCGGGTGGGTAGTAGGAAAAGTAAAATTGTTAACAAAACCTGCTGGCCCCCGGGTGGGTAGTAGGAAAAGTAAAATTGTTAACAAAACCTGCTGGCCCCCGGGTGGGTAGTAGGAAAAGTAAAATTGTTAACAAAACCTGCTGGCCCCCGGGTGGGTAGTAGGAAAAGTAAAATTGTTAACAAAACCTGCTGGCCCCCGGGTGGGTAGTAGGAAAAGTAAAATTGTTAACAAAAACTGCTGGCCCCCGGGTGGGTAGTAGGAAAATTGTTAACTAAATCTGTTGGCCTCCGTGAAGGTAGCAGAAAAAGAAATATATATATATATATATATCAGGAGCAACAAGAGGGTCCCAGGGACCAGACAGTGCTGCTCGCTAAACAAAATTTAAAATGTTTAAGAAAAGGCAAGGGAAAACAGTCCCAGAGGAAGAAATGAAGTCAAAAGTAGCTTCTACCTCACCTTTTATTAAAGAGATAACGCCTTTTCAGAAAATTCTCCAAATATATGGGCACAGTCCTTGGACTGAACAAGCCCTTGCAGAAGTCTGCACCATTTTGGACCTAGAGGATAGATTGGCCCAATATATCCTCATATGCAAACCCCCAAATGCAGTAAAAAGAGATGCTGCAGGGATCTGGCTGCTGTGGAAGGCTTGTAATGACAGCTACCTCCACCTAGCAGCCTGTAAAGAGAAGAAAATATCTCTAAAAGAAAAACTATCCCAATTGGAAAAAGGGGTAGAAAATTGGAAAGTAATGGCTCATTGGGAAAAAGAGGCTTGGGACCCACGAAAAACATGGGAAGAAAATATGTGAAACAACCATTGTAAGCTGCTCTTTTAGGAATTAAGGGTTATAGTGCTTAATATTTATCAGTTTGGTTTTTGTTGTTGTGGTTGGTTGTTGTTCACAACTGTTGGGAAAATGTAAAAAAAAAAAAACTGCATTAAGATTTACAAGCCTCTGCTGCAAAAGCAGAAAAATAAAAATGTATGTAGTACTCAAACCCAGTTAGATGCCCTTAAGGTTGGGTACAGAGAGTTAAAACAGCACTCTCAAATCCTACAACAGCAGTAACATCAGAAGAAGGAACATTTGAGACCCCAGAAGGGGCAGGTTTTTGGGACCCCTCTGGAGAGTGGGAAGGGGGATATTTGGGTAGATTCCTCCTCTCAGGGCCAGAATGCCATGGCAAAGTGGCTGGGAATTCCTGCATCTGCCTCAGACCTCCAGGTCATGGCAAAGTGGCTGGGGATTTTAAAATGAAATTTATTTATTTTTTTTGCACCACTTAATTAGCATTTGTGCAGCCCCAAGTACCAAACACACTGTGGCA
Source organism: Mauremys mutica (assembly GCF_020497125.1). Lineage (NCBI taxonomy): Eukaryota > Metazoa > Chordata > Testudines > Geoemydidae > Mauremys > Mauremys mutica. Next base: position 273,479,804 of record NC_059073.1, read on the forward strand.
GAGACTAAGCAGGGTCTGCCATGTGGAAGCACTGTGCTAATTTATTTTTAAGCTTTTATCTTTCAGGCTCTAAAACCAAAACATCAGGAGAGCTGGTACCAGCTGAAGAGTTATAAAATACCATGATTATAGTGTCGCGACAAAGTCTGTGTTCAGTGTTCTGTGTTGCATGTTCTCTGTTGCATGTTCTGTGTCTGTCTCTAGTGGTGTCCTGTGCTAGCATTGGGTCCAAAAAAAAAAAATACTACACTAGACAGAGCAAATGTCTTTTCCTCTCTCTACTTCCCCCATGTCCATCCAACTTATCAATCACCACTTGTGTCCAAAAAACTTTGGTCCCTAGTGCATCAGGTTTATTTTTTGTTAGGTTTTCCACACTTTTCTCTATGCACTCTGGTTCTACTTCCCCAAGTCCTAAAGGGTAGTTCTTGGGTCCCCATAACCTGTAAGACCTTGGCCCATAATTGCAGGGCCCCATCTTTCAGGTCCCCAAAAACCTCTTAAGTACAACTGTTAAAAATAGTAAATTCTGCAACATTTTAGCAAATAAATGTTAGTTTAAGTCCAAATCAGCTTAACCTTGCATAACTGTGGTCCTCCAACAAAATCTTATTTGTTGTGTGTGCTTAAAAAGGTCCTAACCTCAGTAACTTTTATTGTTTGATGGCTATTGCAGCATCAAATGTACCCAATTATTGTAATGGTTATGGTTTTATTGTATTCCCAATTATAATAACTATAATTGTTTGGATTTGTGTTTAGGTTATATCTGGTCTTTAGTCAATTGTAATGGTTTTAGTTATATTCACCTGGTTATAATAGTTTGGTTTGTTTACAACAGATCACCTGTGGCCTACCATGACAACGACTGTAATAATCATAAATCAAAGGGCAGAGTGTTATCAGCCCCCCCCCAGTAAATGAATGTAAATGCAATGTCAAATTACAACCTACCACTGGTATAATATATTCTCTGGATGGCCCCCAACCACTACTGGCATCCTATCAGTAATGCTACATCGCTTAATAGTTGTCTTAGTATTAAATTGTATTTGTATTATTAAAATGTTTAGCATGTGCTTTTGGATAAAAAGAATGTACAATAGATTGGAATCACAAACCCATGTTGCCTCACAGTACCTTCTTTTAAACAGGTTACATAGAAAGTGACACTAACGAATATAAGTATATCGTAGTGTCAAAAGGGGGATTATGTAGGGATATTAAAGAAGGTTTATATTAGACATGGTTTATATGAAAAATGACTTATTGTTAATTGATGCCTCATAACTAAAGGTTTATGTTAAAAGTAAATTTGTGATTCTAACCTGCAAGCCACCAGCTGTGTCTGTGTGAAGCCTGCTCAAAGAAATACTTTGTATAAAACTTGTTAAACATTAATTAACTCTAAGTAAGCCAAAACAGTAGCTGTTATAGTGTATAGAGACCCCCACCCTCTGTAAGTTTTCATCTCACTTTATCTTTGATTGTTAAAAGACAGGGAGTCTCACATAAATTGGTAACACCCCAAAAAATAAAGAAACAGTGAAATAGATGTGATTAAGATAGAGAATGTATGTGACTGAATGGTTAGGGAGTTACCAGTCTGAAGAATTCAGTGTTGGCTGAAGAAGGTGTCAAGTGGGATCAACCAGATGACCCACCACACCTCAAAGGAAGGAAAAACAAGCATCTGACAGAATGGAGCCAGCCATCTGCTGATTGATTTAGCAACAGCAGAATGAGGCAACTCCTATGAACTAACATAGGGAAAAATCCCTATAAAACTGGACTCTAAAGACTGAGGACTTTGAGTCTATGGTTCTGATACCAACCTCCAGGAGCATCAGATGCATCTGACACAGACTCGGCTCCATCCTCATGACCAAGGTACCTGGCCAGTAACTTGGCATGAGCAACATCTAGGCTGGTAACTATAACATCTATACAGAACCTGAATGAATGATTGTGTGGATGAATATGTGTGTGTGTGTGTATAAGGAATAAGTAGTAATGGAAACAAGTAGGAAAACATTGTCTTTTGTTTTGTTATGGTATTTACAATAAATGTGGCATCTTTGCCTTATCCCTCTTAATAAGATCCTGCTGGTTTTTATTATATTGGTACAACAGCGGGACATGCCACTGCTTCTGGGAGCCGCTTGAGGTTAGCGCCGCCTGGAGCTTGCACCCCTGAGCCACATCTTGCACCCCAACCCCCTCCCCCAGCCCTGATCCACCTCCCACACTCCAACCTCCTCAGTCCCAGCCCGGAGCATGCTCCTGCACCCCAAAAGCCTCATCCCCAGCCACACCTCAGAGCCAGCACCCCCAGCTGGAGTCCTCACCCCCCCCCCCGCCCCACACTCCACCCCTCCTGCCCCAGCCTGGAGCCCCCTCCCTCACCCTGGACTCCTCATTTCCGGCCCCACCCCAGAGCCCACACCCCCAGCCAGAGCCCTCACCCCCTGCACCCCAACCCCAGTTTGTGAGCATTCGTGGCCCGCCATACAATTTCCATACCCAGATGTGGCCCTTGGGCCAAAAAGTTTGCCCACCCCTGGGTTAGATACTAGACAAGAATGGTAAAACTGTCCATCATGATGTAGAAAAAGCAGAAGTATTCAGTACATATTCTGCAGTGAAAGTGAAATACTTTCTAGGAGAAAAAGGCATAGCAAGATCCATCAGTTAGAAGATAAAGCTAGAAATAAGGTGCTCATTTTTAAGTGAGGGTAATTAACCATTGGAACAATAGTGGTAGATTCTCCATCACTTGAAGTCATTAAATGAAAATTGGATATCTTCCTAAAATATATGTGACAACACAATCAGAAGTTATGGGCTTGATACAGGAATTACTGGGTGAGGTTCTTTGGCCTGTGTGATGCAGGAGGTCAGATATGATGATCATGATTGTCCCTTCTAGCCTGAAAAAAATCTATGAATAAAATCCCATAGGAAACTTGTGTAATATCTGGGTATTGAATTTCTATCACATGGGCCCCAATCAAGTGCCGTTTGTTAACCATAAAGTCATCCTTCTTCTTAGATTTCAGTGTGTGAGTGTTTTTCACAAGACTGTAAATGATGAGTTTCTGTATGGTCTGTATGCATATTCAGATCCCGCACTTTATGAAAGAGTAAGAGTTAGTCCTGGTGTCCTTGGTCAAAATGTTCTCTCACTATTGTGCAGCATGCTGCAAACCAGTTGACAGCTGCCCTCCACTTCAGAGATAGCTGCTTGTCAGCAGTGCTGTAAATACATTTCACAAAACATTTATGGCTCCTTTGTGATGAAAATTGCCATGCCGGTGTAACCATATTTATAGATTCTGGGGACTGATGGCACAGCCTGCATTGTGGTGACTCTGTTAGTTTGAGACAAGAGGGTGCAGCGCTGAGTATTGTGGGTCTTTTTTAAAATCCTGTTTTAATAGTTTTCATTAACAGATTGTCCATCTGCTTTCCATGAATGGAAGATGAATTACGGAGTTAAGTTAACCTACTGAGTGTGCAGGAAAATTACTCGTGATTAACTTTCTTGAGCAGGAGCTGCTCATGGTAGTAAGCACTATGCCTTGGATTTGCACTATTGGGCTCTTGTTTCTACTTAATATAATAGATTGTCAGATTAAGGCACCTAATGCTTTTCTTTTAATTAATCTCCAAATTGAAAATAACTTAAAAAATCAGTTGTGTAGTTTAAAAAATTAATGACAGATAATAACAAAACTCAAATCCCTGCCCCATGCACCTGACTATAGTTGACGAGATCCGTGTGAAACATGGATAGTATATATTCTACTCTCTGTGGGGTTTGGCTCCCAGCTTGTTTACACATGCTCCTGCTAGCTCAATGAGAGCTAGAGAGAGTATAAACAGTAATATTGGTAGCATAGGCAGTGGCAATTGGGCTACATACCCACAAGGCTCAGGTGGGGTTGCACTCAGCATGGATATGCTGCTGTCCATGCTACCGCAGCTACCCTGCTCTTTGTACTCATACTCGCTCTCATCGAGCCAGCGTATGCATTTGCAAGGTGGAAATTGCACCTCTAGCTCATCGTGTAGATGTAGACTAAGCTGTCCAAGAGCATTCTTCCCTTCCCATTGTCATGGCTGCCTATCCTACTTCTGAACCTTCCCACCTTAGCCAGTTAATTTTTTGTTTTCTTGAAATATTTGGATTAGAAGCGCTTCCAGCCAGACTTCCCACTGCCTTGCAAGTTACGCAGTCATTTCTGTCTGTGCACAATGGGTGTCAATGGCTACCAAAGCAGAATGTAAATGACTACCCAAGGCACAGAGCAGTGGAGAATCTAGCCCTGTGTGGTTTTGATTTTCCTGCAGTCATGCACACCTACAGTGCTAACATTTATTTGTAGTTCAGTAGCCCTCCAACCCCAGTTAGCATCAGGACCCCACCGTGTTAGACACAGAGAAAGATACAGCCCGTGCTCTGAAGAGCTTACATTATAACTTAAGACAAGATACTATCAAATGGGGGCAGCAAAAGAGAAAAGGGAACAGTGAGGGGAAGATGAGGATGGCAGTGCTGAGAGCTCTCTCGGTTACATTTAGTAGCTGTCAAAACACGGGAAGCACATGGCATCTAGCAGGACTTGACCCTCAATCTCCAGATCTGCATGTTAAAGATACGGTTTAGCTTCCTCAAGATGACAAGCATCTCATGAGAGCCCTCATTCTCCATTGTTGTCAGTGAGAGAAGGGAGGCTCAGCAATTTTCAGACCTAATTCAGTAAATATGAATCAGAGAAATATTTTTTGTAATTTTTGTTTTGTTTTATCTAATCGCTCTCCATCCATGCATATGTCCTTTAAAGGCTATGTTAAATGCTTGACTGTAGATAGACGCTAGCTACTGTGACATTAACACTTTAAATTGTTGTACTTCTTTGGGGAATATTTGTGGTTATTTTTCTTGCAGATATGGCCAGAAACACTAGCTGACTGATAAGGAGAGTTAGCACTCTGATACGGAGTTATCAGCATGAAAGCAAGCAGCATCAATCATGTTATCAGTCTGTCTTTAGCGTTTAATGGAAATTCACAGTACTATTTTACAAACAACTGATAAGAGTGGCAAAATAGCAATAATATATTCATTACAAAAAAAAAGAAGGAAATAAAACCCCTGAACGTAACCTTCTGTTGACTTAGGCTAGTCGCTTAAATCAAAATGTAAGAAAGGGATTCAGATATAAGGTCATCATTGTGTCCTTAGTTCACCACACTGACTTTGCAAGAAGGCTTGTGCAACAACATGGATTCTTGTGTGCTGGGATCCTGCCAAACAGTAAGAGGGTTAAACCCGCATGATGCTGCTGAATGCTGGTGCCTTCCGTTTACTTCAATAGGTGCTCAGAGTGTTCAGCATCCTGGATCACGGGGCCCAAGGTCTGTCTATGGGTTATTTTTCTTTAAAAATTTCTTTGTAATGAATTTGTAGTGAGTAGGAAAGTCCTGAACTGACAGCCCATGTGACTTAACTCCTCCCATATGCAACAGAAAAAGGACAAGATGGACATAACAGCGAGACTTCTCTGAACTGCCCCAGCAATACCCTCAGTCCTGACTGAGAAGTAGTGTTGCAAATGTCCCTTTAGTTCTTGGCCTCTCTTCTGGGATAGCCAGAAAAGGTGTCAATCAATATCAGTTGTGGCAGGATTTGCTGGGAATTGGACTTAAACCACTAACGTTTTTCAGTTACACGTAGGTCCTGAACCAAAGCCTATTGCAGTTGGTGGGAGTCTTTTCATGGGCTTTCTATGAGGCCCTATAACAGGTTTGTCTCAGTATGTTTTTACTGTGCTTACCAAGATGGAACTTTAAGATGGGATTTTAAGCACTGCTTGACCTGAAGTTGACTCATCCCCCTGGTCCATGGGCATAGTCAATGCTTATTCTGTCTGGGGAAGAGCCACAGATGGTTGTTCAGTGTGCAAGCCCTTCTCCTCGTGGACTCGCAGCTTGAGAGATGCGTGGCTGAAGTTGCATCTGCTTGAGCAATCAATGCATGTCACTTCAGACCCAGAGGAGTTGCTGGTTATGTCAGTACTGACTACCTCAACACCAGGGTCTTCAGCACTGGTCACCGCTACACTGACATTGGTGCCGACAACCCCAGCATTGGCACTGGCACTGACGGACTTGGTGCTAGCCTTGGCACTGACGCCTCTGGCATGTTATGATCAGAGCAGCACCAGTGCCTAAACACAAGTGCAAGATCAAAAGGCAGAGCTGAGTGGAATCCCAACATGGCTCCAAGTATTAAGAGACACTGTCCCATAAGGAAGAGAAGCATCACTTCTCCAAGGACGGTGCGTCTAAGTCTTGCACTAAGGCAGGAATGACACATGCATTGACACCAGCGCCAGTGAAGATACTGGTGCTGACCACTGAGCCGATTGCAGACTGAGAGATGCTCTCATGGAATGGTTTATTTTCTCCAGGGATATAATTGATATTGGGGCAATGCCTGATGCTGGAGCCAGGTCTGCAGTATTACCCCATGACACTGCCATTTGAAGAATGCTACTAATCTTCACCACCACCAGATGGTTTTCTCCCTGGCATCGAGTTGGGGAGCCTCTCCTCTACCTTCTGCGAGCAATCATAGAGACAGGACCAGAGATCCCTGTAACAGGACACCACTGCAAAAGGGATGCTAGTAGAATTGAGCTGACCAGCCACAGCCAGTCTAGTGATCATATCACATGCTGTTCTGGCCATACTCGGGGCCATCATCTCAGGTGTCTTGCAGCAGATCCCCCACCTGTATGTCCAGGAAGAGGAGGCGATCAGGCTCCTCAGTGATACTGCTATCCAGGCCATGGACACCAGAACCTGACATCAGCACCCAAGAGCCCAGGGTAACTGAAGAACAGCACCATCCCCATTCTCTACTGAAAGAATCATCATCACCTAATGAGGCAATTATACCAGCACCTGCCCCAGGAGTTGACAGTTTTGTAGTCTTTCTGGGACTCCTAGATTGCATCACTGAGACCCTAGACATTGAAACAATGGTCATGAAAGGGAAATGTCAAACTTTTTGCCATCTTGACTGCATCAGCCACAGATTGCTCTCACCGTCAACGAGGGAAACACTTGAGCCAGCCAAGGGATTCAGCAAAATCCAGCTTCCATTTAGTCCACATCTAACTGGGTGGAGAAATGTTAGCACATGCCCCTGAAAACCTACAAGGACTTTTACACTGACCCAAATTCAGGATTGCTGTTCCTTGCTTCAGTGTAGGAAAGGTCAAAATCTCTGAAATGCACATCCAAGGACAAAGACTCCAACAAGCTGGGTGTTCTCAGGTGCAAAGTCTCCCTGCAGCTCTGTGTGGCAAACTGCCAAGCATTGTTTGCCAATTATAACTTCCTGACATGGGAAAGAATGACACCCTTCCTACTGAAAGTACTACAGGACGCTAGGGAGGAATTGAGAGAGATCATGAAAGAAAGCCAATTGATTGCCAGAACAGTCCTACAGGCAGCCCTGGATGTCTCTGACATGGCAATAAGGTTGATGGTCACAGCTGTGACCCTGAGGCAGGCCTCTTGACTTGCAGGATGCGTACTTCCACATAGTCATCCACCCGGCCCACAAGAAGTACTTGAGCTTTACCGGGAGACCACAGCATTACCAGTACAAGGCACTACCATTTGGACTCTACTGAGAGTCATCACCAAATACCTACTGGAGTAGCAGCCCACCTGAAAAGGCAAGGTATTTGTGACCTCCGTGACAGACTCGCAGCCTTACTTATGGCCAAACCGCCCTATACAACATTCCATAGGGACACGGTGGTGCTGAGACCTCACCTGAAGTTCATTGCTAAGGTGGTCTCAGAACTTCTAAACCAATTAACCTGCCTGTCTTCTTCCCGAAGCCACACTCAGTTCCAGGAGAAAAGACGTTACAAGTAGTAGAGGTAGACTTTGGCTTTATTATTATTTATTTATTTTATTGGGATGATTTAGTTGGTGTTGGTACTGCTTTGAGCAGGGGATTGGACAAGATGATCTCCTGAGGTCTCTTCTAACTCTGATATTCTATGATTCTATGATTATACTGGCAAGGTTAAACTTTTCAGATTGTCTCTCTGTTTCTAGTCGTCGCCAGACATTCTGTAGGTCAAGCCATCTTGTCATCCAGGTTATCTAAGTTCATAACACAATGTATCTTACTGTGTTACTAGCTGGCTGGTGTACCTCTCCTACACCACCAGAGTGCAAACAGTATCCTCTGCCTGCTTCAGGAATATGCCAACATCAGAAATTTGTAATGTGGTGATGTGGACCCATTGACCTTTCTCAAACACTATTGCTTGGACTTAGCTGCTGATCAGGTGCCGAGTTTGAGAGAGCAGTACTACGGTCACTTTTTGACTGACACAGCTGGAACTCTTGATTCTCACCATCCTGAGCCAGTACAGCTTGCCAGTCACCTACAGTATGGTCCGCTCTGGCACATACTTGACGAAGGAAGAATGGTTGCTTATGCTACCTGAATTGTGGCGCTTTGAGATAGTATAGTAAGTGTGGATCCCACAACCCATCCTCCATCCCTGCTTTCCAGAGTCCTCAGTTACCATGAACTTTGAATTGTGAGGGAACTGAGGGAGGGTCACAACTGCTTTTCCCTTTATGCCTTTGCATGGGAGCCTGAGGAGGCACAGGGACGTGCATGGCCCCAGAAGACTTTGTTATCCAAAAGACTCTGATCTTATCCCTTGAGGCACATGCACACCTACAGTAGGATCCACACTGACTATAACATCTTGAAGAATGACAGTTATTGTAGGCTAACTAACCATTCTTTCAATATTGTGTTACTGATCCTCAAAGCTATTCAGTCCATGCAAAAGATCAGCAGAGTCTCAGTCTTTGTCTTGTTTCAGCTGAGTCTCAGTCTTTGTCTTGTTTTTCTTGATTTAAACTAGACCCTTAATATTAATGAGTGTCTTAATTATTCCTTTAAAAAAAATCCCTGCCCTCTGCTAACTGCTCTCCCTCCAGGGAGAAATCTGCTTAATACAGAGCCAAATCCTATTTACTTTCTTATACACATAGCCCTATTGACTTCAACAGCACCAGTTGTATGAGAAAGGCGAGCAGGGTTTGTCTTGTAATGAGCTGTTATTACATATTGATGTAATTGGAATCAAAATACCAGTCCTCCAATCTCCCATTGATGCTTGTTAGATACATTGGTCCTTTGATCTCTGTAATATGCCAATTTCACTGATACTATCATTTACTGGATAATGTGCATGGATATTTTAATGCATCATGCATCTTTGCAGTATCAGCTTTTGAAAGTTAAGAACATTTTTCTTACATCAAATGGAGTCATTTTATAACAAATTAAAATTTTTGAAAGAGGTTTTTTTGTTTTTTTTTAAAGGGATGAAAAACAGAGCCTTTGACTGATGAGTTCTTCACTGATGAGACTTGTTTTTTGAGATGGGCTGGCATCTGCTGTGTTATTTGTGTCTGAAGTGCATTGTGTGTGCCTAAATTAGATTGTAAACTCCTTGAAGCAAGGACTTTTTGCCATATTATGTTTACATAGCCCCAACCACTCTGTCAGCACTCAGTAAATACTAATAAAGATAAGCATACAGGAAACATCTTTAATTTGTTCTCTGCTGACATTTGTTTACATTACAGAATCACCATTAAGTGTGTCATAATGTGATCTGCCCTGGTCTTAGGATAAGGACAGTGTTGGAAAAAGTAGGTCTGTTGAGACCGGAGAACTAATGGTAGGCTTGTCTGAGTTAAGAGTTCAGGATTGAACCTACTACTGAGGACTGCAGAAATTTGCTTGGCCCCATTGATCCTACCTAGAAGCCTGACAGCTCTTCCAAGTTGGCAGCCACTGATACTTTGTGTTTCCCACGATGCATGAGTTTAGACAGATATTGTGCTAAGAGGCACTAAAGTCAATGCTTACACTGAAAGGGAGGTGTCTAGTGGAGAACAGAGGAATGGGAGCAAGGAACTCCTGAGTTTTAATACCAGCTCTGACACTAGCTCCGAAGTCATTTACCCTGCCTTTCTATGTCCCCATGCATTCAATGGGAGAGAAATTCATAGACTTTCTGATCAGAAGGGACTATTAGATTGTCTAGTCTCACCTGCATAGAAATGTATCCAGTTACTCCTGTATTGAGCCCAAAAGCTTGACTACTTGTCTACTTTGTCCCACATGGTGTTTGAGGCTAATTAATGTTCATACAATGCTTTGAAAACGAAAGGTGGTGTACAAATACTATTTTTGATATTCTGTTTTCTCTGTATCCAGATATTGTGGAGCCTTCCAATTGGTGGTGCTGGTGTCTCACATCTTGCAGTTGCACTTTTTGATAGTCAGCGTTTGTGATCTGTTTTAAATCGAAGCTTTTAGTTTAGAGAGCCAGTTTGAACATGGGCACCTGGGTTCAAGGCTGCTGTCTAACCTTATATAAATGCCTCTGATCAGAGGTGGCTGGTGGCCTCTATCATGGATGTGCCTGGTTCAGTGGGATTTGTTGATGAATGCTGAGCATGAGATACAGGTGTGCCTCATCTTTAATACTGTGCTTGTATTATGTGTCTGGCATGGTGGTCAGAGTTTGAGACTTGAGGCTAGTGTTGTTGTCTGGACTGGCAAGGACTGGGCTTCTGGAAGAAAGGAACATTTCACTTTGCTCAGTAGCAATTCCTCTGGGTAATAATTCAAGTTACCTTGATTAGCTTCAAAGGGAACAGTGGGGTGGTCAGCAGAGCCCGCAGGAGAACAACATCTTGAGGATCTTCTAAGGGCTTCCCTGTCTTCCACTATGGGAGAAGGGAGGTGAGTATGAATTCCGCAATATAAGGCCTCCAAGCACAGCAAGCCTGAATCCAATCAGTGTAATCGGTCTCCCCCCTTAAGAAAAAAAAAAAAGGGGAGGTTAGAAAAAAATTAAAAGCTATTATTTTAATTGTTGCTCCAAACCATTTTAAATCTTTAGCAAAAAAAAGATGTATATGTTTGTCTGTTGTAGCTTAAAAAAAAAGGCAAAACTCGAGTATCGTGGAAGCTCCTTCACTGAAGGTTTTCAAAAGGAGACTGGACAGCCATCTGTCTTGGATGGTTTAGACACAGCAAATCCTGCATCTTGGCAGCGGGGTTAAACTAGATGACCCTTGCGGTCCCTTCTAACCGTATGGTTCTATTATTCCCTTTTTGAAAGAAAAGCCTTTGTATCTAGACCGCTAATTTCTATGGTAAATTTCATCGTAGTATGAATGAAATCAGACTAGTAAGAATGACTGAAAATGAGTTATAAAGGAACTAGCAGTAGATCTTAACAATAAAATCTGAATAGCCATGGGGCCTGCGCAGTTGCTTGTAGGTGCTACTGCACTTGAATAGTTCAGAAATAAAAGGCCTTATGTCACTTGAGATGAATGCAGCTCTAACGGATGCTGTCTAACCATTACAGAGCTCCTAAAACAGCAGCAAACTCATATTTTCTGCACCTGTGTTTGTGGATAGGTGCCCAGAATGTCTGCTGTAATTAATGTGAGCCCTTGTATATCTAGTCTGCCTTGAAAAATTAGACTTTCATCCCAGACTGCACTTGGTGCAACATTAAGAAGAACGCTTGCCAGCTGTAGCACTTCATGAGATTTGATAGGGCACCTTGAAAACTGTATTCCAATGTGTCTCGTTCTGTTAGGTGCCTTCAGGTGCACTTCAACTATTGTATGTCTAAGTGTGACACATACATCCTGTAAATTCTGGTTAGCACATCGACAATGATGTCACACAGCCCTACGGTAGCTGTCATTGTAAAGTGTAGAACCTATTCCTGCAGGTGACTTTGGCCCACAGGGAATGTCTATTAAATTTCATTGGCCTGCCGAGATGGAACCTTGCAGATGCGGAAAGGACCTGTAGCTGCTGAAGGAGCAGCCTTACATTTTTCAGTGATAGCTACGGTAGTTGTTGGCTGTTGAGACTGGAGAACATAGAATTAATGTGAATTTATGAATGTTTGTGAATTTATTATTTATAAACAAAAACTGTGGTGACACAGAAAAAATAGGAGGAAATTCTCTGGACTGAGTTTTTTTTTATTTTAATACCAAATTCCGACCTGAAATTAATTTGTACTTTTTACTTACAAACACCTAAAATATAGCAGCTGAAGCAGCCATAGCTATGTAGCATCTTGGAAAAGCAGCATTGTATCTGCACAGTAAAGATTCAGTGCCAATTGAACCTTGATGACTGGAATATTGTGCTCTAGGTAAAGTAATAAATTGTGATCCTGCCAATACTTACACATTGTGTTGGTATAGTTGCTTTCCACTGTTGATTTCTAGAAACAGTCTGAAAAACAGGGTAAAGTTATACACATGTATTGCAATTGTGTAATACTGTTACTTGTTTAGATATGTTTTGGCTAGACTGTACGGATAAGGCTAAAGCATAGTTTAAAGACCTTACATAAAGACTGTAAGTGAAATCCTGGTCCCACCAAAGGAAGTGGGAGTTGTGTTGTTTAACTTCATTTTGGCCAGCATTTCTCCCTATGATATAAAGACCATGTTTTGCTAGGACCAAAATGAGTCCATAATACAAGCAAACCCTAATTCTATTGAAGTAATTGGAATTATATTTATTTACACCAGAGCTGAATTTAGCCACTCATGCCTGATGTGATTTCTAAGCCAGTTTAAACGCCATCCATAATGGCCGACCAAACTGTGTTTATTAAAATGAGTTAATTGAAAGTGTACTGCAATAAAGTTAAAAAAATATCAGCTACGTTTTTTTCTTGCATAGAGTAGATAGAGGCCTTTGTTGTTGACATATAGTCAACTGTATGTCTCCACAGTATAATATTGGCTTAAAAAAAAAAAGGCACCACTGGGAGGCATGAATTTGGGCTTTCCCCACATCACTGGGATCTGCAAAATGGAGTTTATGCAACAGACAATGAGAAGCAGAATAATGAAAAATGCAATATAGCTGTTGGGATACACAGTGCTTGGTGTCATTTGTGATAAATATAACTAATTAGTTTACTTTTAGTGGTGAACTTAATGTAATTTCTGTCTACAATGTTGATCTTGACAAACACCATTGTAGGACTGACATTTCATTCAACTTGAAGCATACCATTAGCAGATATTTTTGTGTACTGTTTGAGGAAAAAGTACTGATTCCATGGCTGAAGATATAATTAATGCATACTGTGAGGAAACACTGCAAGTTCACATTGCTCATTGATTCTGCCCAAGAAAGAGAGACACATTTAGGCTGCTAAATAACCCAGCCTCATCTTCCTTTTTCCGACCTACACACACATACGCAGGCAGAACTATAAATTGGACTGCAGTAGTGGTATTGTCACTATTTTACTTAAAAGTTACCTGAGTGTTAATATTGTTGGCATCGTTTTAATTTTGTAATTTGGCCTGACATGTGAGCATGCACTGAAAACAATGAGGCATGACACTGGAATGGGTTACCTATAGAGGTGGTGGAATCTCCTTCCTTAGAGGTTTTTAAGATCAGGCTTGACAAGGCCCAGGATGGGATGATTTAGTTGGGGATTGGTCCTGCTTTGAGCAGGGGGACCTCCTGAGGTCCCTTCCAACCCTGATATTCTATGATTCTATGACACACTATGATGGGTTTGCACTTTTGTACTTCAGAAGAGTGTTTAAGCATTGATTCATAGTGTGAATGGGGCTGAGCTGGGAGCCAGTGAATCAGATATGGTAAATACAACATTGCATACAAATTTCTCAGTTTCTTAGTCTTAGGCTAGCACTTAAGTAATATTTGTTACATAACAGATATCTAATACTAGGCATGTGTGTGTTCTCTCTCGTATATAAGGCCATATTTTTCCTTCTATATAGTGCTGATCACATGCCACTACTGCATGTTTTTTACTTAACCAATGGCAGCTATCTTCTACCTCCTCCTGCCTCCCATCAAAACTGAAAAGGTGCTGATGGCTTGAAGGACAGTCAGATGATTATGATTCAATGTGTTAAAAATTTACCACTGTATGAGTTGATCGGAAAGGAAGCATTGCAGATTTGCAGTCTACATTATTACAGAAGTTCTGTGCTAATTACAGTCTTTAAGTCTGATTGAAATAATTCCTACAATGCTTTTTGAGTAAGTCACTGTTGCAGTCGTAGTAGGGATAATGAAAACAAATCTCAGAGAATGCCAAGGAAAAGTAGGAATGTATAACTTTCAAGGGTCAATTCTCTTCCTATTGAAATTAGTCAGAACTCCCTCTGGCTCAGTAGGAGGAGGAACAGACTTGCAGTTTGTCCGTGGTGAGAGATCATTGGCATACGTATGTACAGTACACTTTATTAGAAGTTTCAGTTGCCAAAAAAGAAAAAAAGTAAAAATCAGAACAAACTGAATTTGTTCAATATAATTTTTTTTTTGGTAAATGCAAGGAGTTCAGATATCAAGTTTGCTGTCATTTCTTTATTCGGAAAACAACAGTTCTGCTATTATTCTTTGGAATAGGGTCTGTGTTTTTGCTCTGTTTGTCCATCACCTCGCACACTGGTGTCCTGGTGCATGGCTGGGGTCTTAGGTGCCCTGGGAATACGAATAAATAATAATAATAATCTAAAATAACATTGTTCTTCATTTCAAAATGCTTCCTTTTTTATTTTCTGGCAATGAATCTAGCTTTCTCCCCCATTCTTCCCATAGCCACTTCACTGATTTCCATCATACAATACTGTAATAACAAAACAGACTGTTAGTACAAAGCACTAAGACCCAGATTTTTAAAGCTGCTTAGGTGTCTAACTTCCATTGATTTCAATAAGAGTTAAATGCTTAAATACCTTTAAAAATCTGGGCCTAAATATTTAAGCCTTCAGACCAGAATATTAATACTTTGGCAAAAGGCTCAGAGTTACTAAAATACGCTCCAGCTGAGAAGATTTTTACTGCTGCATGTTTTGTGGGATGGCAGGTTTTCTGTGTTGGTTCCACTGCAAAATGCAACAGCAGAAAGATGCCACTGTATGTTCTGACTAATTACGAGAACACTAGTGTTTGTAAGTAATTATTATACCCATATCTTAGATGGGCAAAATAAGGCAGAGGAGTTAAGTGATTGCAGCTACTGAAATTTATATTCTACTAAACAAGAGGGCCTATCCCAATCTCTGGGCACACTTGACAAACTGTTAACTTACATCTCATAAAATAGAGACTCCAGCCCTTAACCCCAGATCACACTATTCGAGAGCAACAACTATCTAAATACAATCACTGTCAGAATCCCCTTCCATCATTCCTCAGCCTCATAGCCATCTCCCTAATACATTTGGGCAATGGAGAAATAACAGGCTTTGCTTCATGCTCTAAAGGTTAACAAAGTTGCATAACAAGTCTAAGACTACGCCAGGAATAGAAGCTAGGAGTCACCTGCACTTACCATTAGACTTTTTTTCAGTTCTTGCTGACTTGGGACTGTAATGTTAACTATTGTTATAAAACAAACTTTTTTCAAAAACCAAAATATTACATATAGATAAAGAGAAGATGTATTCAAAAACACATTGTTCTTTATAATACTTTATGTTCTAAAGTTTGTCTTTTTGGCTGTTTAATCATTATATGAAACAAAGGAATATGTTGGCTTTTATTTAATGCTTTATCATTTATCCACCTTATTGCTACTACTCCATGACAAAGGAAAAAAGCAACATAACAAATTCTCTTGGTCCATTAAGTACTCACGTTTAGAATCCTGAATACCATTCTTTGTTTTTGTGGGGTTTTTAGAAGCATGCTCAGATCTAGAGAGATTCATTTCTTTGTATTTTTCATTTGCTCCAATCTCTAAGCCAAAATTCCTTCTACAAACTTTCTGGCAATCTCTTTATACAGATTAAGAAGTACTATGTTAGTTTTGCTGTCAGTGCAGAAATCTGCTTAATAAAGCATCATATTTGGAATATTGAGAGTTCTGAAACCATGGGTTCAAATCCCAGTAGTGCTGGTTCAACCCTCCTTCTTTCCAAAGTAGAAAGAGGTTCCATAAAGTAACTCTGTTGGGGATTTTTTGGGTAAGACCTTAACATATGAAGTACTGTTTGGTGTAATTGGATGATAAAGATCCCATGACACATTATTGAAAAAGAAAGCTGTCCTTGGCCAAAATTCCTTACCACACTGTTGCACTGTGTGCTCTTACAGCCATCTTTCCCATAGGTGTCTGTGTTTCATTGGTAAATTAAATCCTGCTTGCATAAAGAGAATTAGGATCCTTTGGGATAAACAGATTTAAATAAATGGAATATATAGTTTTACTGAATAAATAGCTATCATTTATCTGTACAGAAAAAAACGAAGCATCATAAAAATTGTGGCCTGGTCTACACTAGGGGGCAGGGTCGATGTAAGATACGCAACTTCAGCTACAGGAATAGCGTAGCTGAAGTTGAAGTATCTTATTTCGACTTACCTCTCGTCCTCACGGTGTGGGATCGACGGCCGCGGCTTCCCCTGTCGACTTCGCTACCGCCATTCGCCCTGGTGGAGTTCCGGAGTCGACAGGGGCGCGTTCGGAGATCGATATAGAGACGTGATATATCGATCCCCGATAAACCGATCGCTACCCGTGGGTAGTCTGGACTGTACCCTGTGAAGTTACAGCAGCAGGAAGGCCTAATCCGGCAGAGGAGATGTTTAACTTTAAGCGTATGAGTAGTCTCACTGAATTACAGTTTTGCTGGAATGGGGCCCTAAAAGAGTACTGATTTTTTAGGTCCGTGATGGTGGTACATTTAATTGAGATAACGTATCTACTGAATATTAATTACTTGGGGGAAAAAACAGATCCAACTCTTCTCTCACTTCCACCAGTAATTCCATGGAGGTTCACACAGTTACAGTAGTTTAAAACTGGTGTGAGAGAAAAATCAGGCTCAGGATTTATTGCAGGATCGTCATTTTCTTTTTTTGATGTCAGTGCTTACGTTGAAACATAAAAGTTGGACGTTGACCCTAATGTTGATTTGCTTCAGGGACATATGTAGTAAAGCCAGAATTCTGTTGCTTATAGAATTATTGAAACCTCCTCAATAAATAGCTATTAAAAATTCAGCTTTAACTAAATACATGGAAGTATCTATTTGCTGCTGCTGTTGATGATGTGGGGAATGAGGGAAGGGGAAAGTGAGAGAATTTCTCTCTTTGGTTTCATCTCATTTTCCCCCCTTCTCCTGATTTAAAGTTGTATTCATTGGAAACAACATGTTGCCATTGCCACTGGACAAGCAATTGAAGACAACCTAGTTAGAGGATTTGGTGTGTATGGAGGGGGAAGGAGGGGGCTGGGAACTTCAGAAACATGTTATGTTTTGCAAATGTGCTTTTCCTCCCTCTCCCTCTGCCTCTCCTCCCCACTCTCCAACACACAGAAAACAGGCACAAGCTTATTAAGCAACTGTGGTTCTAAACAAAATCAGTTTCTTTCTCAGCAAAGTACTTTAGTAATTTAGTATCATTCCCTGTAATTTTAGTGAAAGTACCATATAAATTATAGTGTGCTCCCCCATCAAACCCCCCCCCCCCAACCTTCTATAGAAGGCTGGTGAATAGATCAAGGCAGTCAGCTGATGAGTCACATATGGTAGAAACTACAGCACATGAATTGTTAATGATCTTTAGTGAGAAAATAACCTTCTTCCTGTTGGTATGGAGCCCAAATAGAGTGTGGAAAAATCCATTAAATGTACGTAGATTACACTGAGTCAAACTTCATATCCTTTTTGAGTGAAAGTGGTATGTGAAATGGTGGTTTAGAATTACTTTTTGTTTTTATTCTGTCCCCTGGTATCATCCCACCCATTATTAGAGCTAGATGATGTACTGTACAAAACATCAGCTCCATATCTGTTTTAAAAAACAAAGTTTGGACTGGCTCTGGGTTTGAAATGGGCATTTCCACTTCAGCCATGCAGGCTCAATCCTGTGAGCTGCTGAGCAAAGAATTCCCATTGATTTCAATGGGAACAAAGGGTGCTCAGTTCTTCTTAGGAGGCATCAGTGCATTAAAGATAGATAAAAGTCTGGTGCTTTTTACCTGCTCTAAAAATGTGTGTGGTGATGGAGTATAATTCATGGAGATATCCTCTTAAAGCATCTGTTAGAGGGTGTCTGGGAGTCTGCACCTGAGATGTGCTATCAGCTTTGTAGAAACCTTGGCCACATATTTCTTTTCAGAGGTGAATCCTGTCCATGTCTTCAGGTGAGGGGGAGTATTCACCACCACCCCGAGAATTGAGAATTAGAGCCTTTTGTTGCCCATCCGGGGAGAAGTTAATGGCCTCATATAGGGGATGCTGGATGCATGGCCTGTAAACCAGGTGGATCCACATGGAGATTTGAATCCTGCATCAGGGAACCTGCGACTCATTGGGCTCCCTCCCACCCACCCCCAGCTGCTTATAACCCGTATTGTCGTTGCCTCCTGCCGACATGCTTGCTCTCTACTTCCATCTGCAATGGGTATAGAAGGAGCAGAGGGGAGAGTTAGTGGTGATTCATCTGCTTCAACTATCATGGAAATCTGGCAGTAGGTGAGAGGGGCAGAGTGGCTGCTCTCCATCCTCTTTATGCCACTACACATCCCTTCTGCACCCAGGGAACATGCAGAGTGGACATGCAGGAGCTTCTGCAGACTCCCAGGGAAATCGGTTATACCATGAAATTACTATTCTTTACCCCTTTCTCTTTACGTTGGAGATTTTCTGACCCTTCACCATATAGCTCCAGGGTGAAGTTAACATGGAACCCTCCAGTTGCAATTTGGCTGATAAAGGCTGAAAAAGTGAAGATCTCTCTCTTTAGCTCTGTTCAGTTAAAAAACAACAACAACAACAAAAACCAAAAGAACCCAAACCAAAAAAACAAACCCCCCCGAAACCCTCACAGCAACATGGGGTCCATCTGTGAATCATAGGAGTCAGAATTCTGTAACATGATGTTTAGATCTAAAATATCACAGATCTCACAACTGTCAACATCCAGGATAAATTCTGTAGGTTTTTTAAGTTTCAAAATGTTTGAGAGTCACTGATCAGTGTGGCAGGTAGGCAGGGAATGGGGGAGTATGCAGCTGTGATAAAAGCCTAACCTAGATGTTTTCCATAGCAAGCCTTTACCTGTGCTTTTAATAAATATGAGACAACACTCCCACCCTCCCCCCGCCAAAACTGACTCCTTTGATTTCAAACTTAGTTTTAAAGCAAAAATAAAGCTTCTAAATAATTAATGAAACTTTATAAGCTTCTTCCTTTATGTAAGCTTTGACTGCTACTCCTTCAAAACATTAACTATTCAGCATATCACCTGCACAAATGACCAGGAGCAATTAAGTCGGAGAAGTGAGTAGTGTCTCTAACGTATTATGTGTGGACACTGGTAGAGGCAGAACATTGGGCTAATGAAGCAAAGGTTTGATCTGGCATGAGAAGCATTATCATCTTTACATGTTTACCTCTGATAGATGTGTGCTGGTTTGTTACATGTCCAGAAGCTGTCAGGAGTTAAGAAAGCTATTTTTACTACCACCATTGTTGCTAAGACTTGTGTATACACTGTACAAGTGTTACTTAATTTGAAGCATTATTGTACTTGATTTCATCATTGTTTGAGTGGAGGCTGCGGTGGGGGACATGGACATTCATTTTTGTTACAATATGATTCTCTGACAGTGTTATAAGTCTGTAGTTTGAATCATTTTTGTAGCATGATACCTCTTCTGTATTATTTTCCATTGTGATGAAACTATATTATACTTAATAATGTTTATGGGTATGTCTGTGCCCAAAAAAAGTCATAAAACTTCCCTGAAATAATTCCTTCAACATATATCTTTAGAAATACATCCAGTCTTGATTCAAGATTACTATTATTAAGTATTTGTTCCCCATGTAGGTAATTATGGACTTGACCAGTCACCCCATAACCTTCTCTTTGTTAAGTTACAAAGATTGAGCTCCATCAGTCTATCACTATAAGGATTTTTTAATCCTTTAATCATTCTTACTGCTCTTCTCTGAACCCTTTCCAAGTTTTCAATATCTTTCTGGACACACACAGACACACACACACACACTCTGCCTCTCACAAGTCATAGTCCCCCAGCACAGATTGTTACACACACAGTCTCACAGTCCAACACACAATGTCACACAGTCCCCCACCACACAGTGTCTGTCTGTCTGTCTGTCTCTCACACTCTCTCTCTCTCTCTCTCACACACACACACACACACACACACACACACACACACACACACACACACACACACACACACACACACACACACACACACGTATTATTGTTGTTATTACTCCTTGGTACTTCCTGTCAAAGCGCTCGTGCTGAGCCAGGAAGGGCTGGAGGAGGGGTGTGGGTTCTGGGAAGGTGCAGCCCCCATGTGACAGCGTGAAGCCTGCCTTGAGTCACTTCTGCAGTGTCTGCTGCGTACAAAGCTCGGTGTGTGTCAGCAATGGGGCCCCATAAATCCTAAGGATGGCCCTGGTGGGAGGTAGGGGTTAGTGTCATAGAGGCAGTTGACTTCCTTCTATGAGAGGGGTAAAATGGATCTCGGGGGAACAAAATGGCCCCATAGGTTTATGCATATTGGGTGAAATGTAATCCTGTGCAGAGGGTATATACAGAAACTGTACCCTATTTCAGTCCTGTTTAGACCCTTATGTGATGCATAGGCCTTGTATGGAACATCTGCTCGGGGGTAAATTTCACTGATAGAGTTTTGCAATGTGTTTTGTAGGAATAAATTGGAGGGGGTTTTACACTGGTTTGAAGTTCAGTCCATTTTAAAGGATAGTCTTACATAAAATAGCAATGAGCACTGTAGAAATGTCTATAAATAAGTATGAAAATGAATGCACGTGTGCAATAACTGTTCAAATTAATAGTTGAATTCAACAGGA
This sequence comes from Mauremys mutica, assembly GCF_020497125.1. Taxonomy (NCBI): domain Eukaryota; kingdom Metazoa; phylum Chordata; order Testudines; family Geoemydidae; genus Mauremys; species Mauremys mutica. The sequence goes on from NC_059073.1 coordinate 273,500,843, forward strand.
TAAACATAAATCTTTTATCTGGGGTAACTGCTGAAATCAGTGGTGGATTTGCACTGGTATAACTAAGAGAACAGAATTCTGCCCCACAGCTATACCAGGTTTAAAAGATAAGGGATTTTGAGGAAGGACTGCTTTATTTGGCTCACAGTGAATATTTTAAGGTGTGTTTATAGTCAGGAAAGTCACTATGTTAAAGTGGTAACTTTTTTCCAACAAAGTTGCCCTCTTTATGCATTCCGAATATAATCTGCTTATGTTAGTGACAAAATAAGTTTTTATTGCTATTTTAACTCTTTAAGATTGCAGAGCCAATACCGCTCTTGGAGAGGGAGATGGATTCTATTCTGGCTTGTCATCAACAGAATTGTTAGCTTTTCCAGTTGCAGAATATTTATTGCTAATGATGATATGTAAACAAGGAGAATCACAGGCTGTCTTTCAGACCTATGGTTGACACTTCAGGACTGTCAGTCAAATAAATTATATTCTTATTTGTAAACCTAACAAATCTGGTCTGGAGTCATTGAGACTGAACGAACATGGAACCCCACATGTCATTTTTTGTTACTTTTCAGAGGAGAGCTGCACTCTTAAGATTTAATATTTTTAAGTTAAGATTCCCATTAAAACATACAGCTCTCTGAATTACAGTAATTTTCCATGCATAGCTTTTTGGGGGAAGATCGAAGGATCAACTATTATAAAATAACTTCCGATTTTGCACTCTCATTTATTTAGCTAGCTGAGGGATAGAATGTGCCTTTAGGAATAGCCCTGTATAATGGATGATATGTGGCTGTGCTGGACCAGGAGGAGCTCTGGGGAGAAATTATTACTCAATCACATTTCCTCCTTCACCTTGCTTCTAGGGTGGAGCGAACAACTGGTTATAGCCTCTTACCAGGCCTGCCAAGTGTCATGCATTTCATGGAACACTCAGTCATCTGGCAACCCTGTCTCATATTCCCACAGCCTAGCTGGAATCTCATGTATCTATCTGGGCCAGGGGCAGCAGCAGCAGTTAATCTCTGGGCACAGGGGGATCCTGTCTTTCTGACTCTGCTCTCTCTGCTCCCCCTTTTGGCATTAGTGCAGCAGGGAAATTCATGGAGAGGAGAAGACTGTGGTGGCAACAGCTGGTAGGGAAGGCAAGGCTGGCAGATCAAAGGTCGGGGGGCTGATAAGTGGGAAGAGAATAAGGCAGGCTGAGGAAAGAGATGGGGCAGAGTGGGGGAGGTTGATAGGAGAAGGGTAGTAATTTGCAACATACCAATTGTCTTATTTAATAATTTGCATAAAATGTCATACATGGAGATGCATGAAACTTGACAGCCATGCTGTACCAGATATAGTATATTTCTGGCCCACATATGAAGTCAAGGCTGTATCCATTCCTTCTTTTCCCACTTGCTTGCAGCAGGAAGTTGTGGTTGTGTTGAGCTTGCTCCACCTCTTCCCCCATGCCTGGAGTCCAGATGTGGGGAAGTTACAGGAGGGTGGTACATACATGCACACTGGGAGGATCTTATTCCCTTTTGGGGGCATATTAGGGCTAGTGAAAATCCAGACAGGGACTGTATATTTTAGTATGTGTGCTTGATGCTGTACAACAATGGGATCCTGATCCTTACTTGGGTCTCTGGTCAATATAAATATTTAATAGGAATATGTAACATTTAATTTTTTTATCAGGGTATTTGCTGTATTTACTGTATTTTTATCCTAGTTTTTTTGCCTTTCATTTGTTAATATAGAGATGTGTGAATGTGCTTTATACATTAATACTTGGTAATTGGTTGATTGTATTTGAGGATTATTTCATAGCTGAGAAATTACATGCTCTTATTTTGATATCCATCATCCAAGTTTCATGATTACTCTGGAATAGTTTGCTTCCAAGTCTGTGTTCTAAGACACTTGCCATTTTTTATGTACCTTAGCTGTCTACACAAGGCAAACAAATGAACTTTTTATCGAAGACAGATGCAAACACCTCAGAAGTTCAGATTAAATTCAGATCAGAACTTTTGCATTTTTGGCACATCTCTACTTTTTTGGTTTATGCTTTTTAGTAATATAGATATTTACAAGAGTCTCTGCTTTTTCCTACACTTTCAAGTTGTATAACTAAAGTCCTGATCTTGCAAAGACATATGATGTCAGTGGGACTTTCACATTGGACTGTAAGCCTTTGCAGGTTAGGGCCTAACATTGTAAATGCTTGTAATAGAAGGTCTGAAATGTCTTTTTTTAAAATGTCATTAGCTAATTTCTTTTACTTATTCTACATTGTTTTACAAGTAACCTGAAGAATATATTCACAGTGCTCATATTATATTTTTCAGCATTTTAATTTTTTTATGCTTATCATGTTGTTCAATTTTTTTTAATTAAATTTGTGCATAAGAACTAGACTGTAGAGAAACTCTGCATTGAACAAAATGGGAACTGGAAAACGAAAGGAATTGTATATTAAGCAGTGCAAATAAAATATGCTGAATACTCTGAATACCATGCCTGAATGTGTTCATATTGGTCAAAGGAGTCTTGGTTGGGAGGAAGAGCAGTCTCTTGGGTTGTTACTTCAGCACAGAAATGCTGAGACTTTGTACTGTGCTAACTGTAAGCTGAGTTGTTACTGTTGTTTACATAAAATATGATTTTTGTAATTAACAAGGACACATTTTGTTCCTTCTTTGGGAGGATGATGGTGAATGGTTTTCTTTACTTACCAATGAGCACTTTGAGTCGTGACTCTGTGGGAAGCTTTTGCTTGTTTGATGCTTTGACAAATTCTGCTTTCAATATTCCAATGAAATTAAGAGCAGTGCTGGCGTTTGGGGCTTGAAGTGGCATATTCTTTGAAGTAATAAAACTTTTATAAGAATACTTCTACTAGGTGCTTTCCTTGCAGTTGGAAATGCTGTGCTGCAGTACTAGCATCATTCTCTGCTATAAAGTATCGTAGGCTATAAGGGAGAAGGTTTTTTGGTGGCTTTGGAGTTACTGTCAGAGCTAATTCTTGGCCCAATTAAAAGTGACCATGCTTGATATGTGTGGTGATGAAGTCAGACCTGACAGCTAATAAAGCTTTGGACGGCAGGTACATCAGCCCTAGAATGAGGCCCTTTTCCCTATGAACTGAAAAGAGGTTACCTCAGGTTAATTAGAGACACCTGAGCCCAGTTAAGGGCTGTGGTTGTCCTTTTAAAAACCCCTCTTCTGGTGAGAAAAAGGCAGGAGGAGTGAGAAATCAGCTGAAGCAGAGTTAGGGGCAGCAGGGAGAAAACTTTCCTCCCAGGTGGAAGGCTGTTCTCCTCCCTTTAGGGGAAACAATCAAATTTACTTCTGTTTGGGGGAGGGCTGGAAACCAGAAGCCAGCATATGTCAGTGTCGGGCAGAGGAAATGTGTTTCTTTTGTGTTGTGTTTTTGCATAAGAAAAGTACTTGGCCTACCCTGAGGCCCACCCTGTAAATATTGGAAACAAACAAATAAAAACAGTGCAAAGAATTAAAAACCGCTGGAGATTTAGTCCAGGCCCCACTTGACACGTGCTCATGTTGTCTCCCCCCGGGTCCGCCCCCAAGCCTCTCAGCCGCCACACAGTTGCATTTGGGTGTCAAAATGCCTCCTCTGCAAAGTGATTTCTTTCAAGAGTGTGACTGTGTAAATCTTGATAGTGGAGGATTGTTTTTTAAAGGGACATGGTCATTGTGAAATTGTGTCAAGAAGGTTTCAGAGTAGCAGCCGTGTTAGTCTGTATCCGCAAAAAGAACAGGAGTACTTGTGGCACCTTAGAGACTAACAAATTTATTTGAGCATAAGCTTTCGTGGGCTACAGCTCACTTCTTCGGATGCATGGAATGCAAGAAGGGGAGGCTGCAGTGGGCCTGCTCCCCTGTGTGCTGGGAAGCTCTGGGAGGAATTCTTTGGCTTTGAGACAAAGTCTCTGCTTGCCCCCCAAACACAAGTCAACCCATTGTGAACTTCAAAAAGTTTTCAGTTATCCACACATATTTGTAAATCTCCACCTAACTAAAGTCCAGATTATTCAAGCAACTCTATGCATGCAGCCCCCTGCACTTGCACAGATCCTCATTAAAATCAGCGGGGCACCATGTAGGTGCAGGGTTCTGCTCTCATGGAACAGTTTCCTGGATCGGATTTTAAGGTTTGCACAGACTTTACTTTGCTTTAAATGTACATTTAAAAATGTTTGCAGGTCTTCAAGTCAACTTGAATAACAAATGAAGGGATATGGGGACCCTGGCTCTTAAATATTTGTTTGATAATGATTTAAAGGTTTTTTTAGGACTTCAGAAGTCATTAGGATTTACCTGGTGGCCAAATGTGGAAATACCTGCACACTGTGGTCATACCGTACTCTGGTTTTGTTTGGCAAAGCCAAGACTCGCTATTTCATGTTTTTATGATCTTTTAGTTAATCAAAGGGCTAAACATGTATTAGAGATTTGATATGAAATGCAAAGTATTGCCATCTGATCTAATTGGAATGTCATTTTGAGCAGGAATGAAAAAGATTCTGAGTCTCTAAAGGCTGAAATAATGTTTTTATTATTATTGTTATTTTTATTATTATTTGGATCAGGATTGGGCCATATAATTATTACATCAGCTAATAATGTTTGAATATATTCATGTAACATCTCTGAATGTTTGCAATGTAGATCTGATTTCTTAAACAAATAAAGAACTTTAAAAAAGTAAAGTATATTGTTAATTACTGTAGCTTTGACTTGAAAAATATAGAATTCTGCAGCAATTTTAATAATGCTGCTGTTTCTTCTTTGAGTGCCATTTGAAAGGCTACTACTGTTCTGAAATGGGAATTTATTTGAATAGTCCTGCTGCTCAGGTGACAAAGTGATCTGTTGAACTGATCTTCTGCTGGAGTTAATGTGATGCTTGCTAGTGTGCCTGAAAGGAATCAGCCATGTCCGAGCCCTGCTGAGTGATATTAAAAAACAAAACAAAAAAACCCTTGAATCCTGGTAGATTACAGATTCAAAAATGTCACCACTAACCAGTGCCAAAGCTGAAGACGCTGGGTGGTACTTTTAATGTCTTTTTACTTAATGCCAACATGTGCCAATTCCAGACACCTCCAATGTTACCTTTGTGATTGTTAAAACTGACACAGCACCCGAATCTCTGTGAATTCTGCTTGGTGGCTATGGTTTTGTTTTTTTAGCTGTAATGTGGCCATTTTGCTCTCAGATTATGTCTTTGAATGAAATTAAAAGAAAAGATTTAATTAAAATCTATTTTTAAGCCTGTACAACATCTTGAAATAATGGGTGGCATCAGAGTATATATTCTGGTGCTAGGGGCGGCTCTAGGCATTTCGCCGCCCCAAGCACGGCAGGCAGGCTGCGTTCGACGGCTTGCCTGTGGGAGGTCCTCTGGTCCCGCAGCTTTGGCTGCAGGAGGTCCAGAAGCCGCGGGACCAGCGGACCTCCCGCAGGCAAGCCGCCGAAGGCACCCTTCCTGCCGCCCCCGCAGTGCTGGCAGAGTGCCCCCCGCGGCTTGCTGCCCCAAGCACGCGCTTGGCGTGCTGGGGCCTGGAGCCGCCCCTGTCTGGTACTAGAAATCCATTGCCTGTGAACTTTAATGCTAACTAGGGATGTTGTGGGAAGTGAGGTGAAGTAATGAAAAGGACTGGGAGAAGTAATTGTAAGTCTATTACCAAAAAAAAATAAAGGTGCATTTATAAGACACTCCTTGTGCGTGTGTGTAGATCTGTCTACATAATGTAATGGATCCAAATTAACAGTCATTATCTTAGTTCATGAAATTGAAAAAGTATTTTTTCCCTTAAGTCCTCTCCTTATATGAACATCTAGAAAAGCATCTACCACTGAACAAGCTGGCTGCCCTAATTTTTTGTAGGAATTAAGCAGAGCGAGTAATTGCCGTTTTCATTCATGTCAGTTTAGCTTACTAAGATTAAGTGGGGGTGGATAGCGTGGCTAGAGACTTCAGATTCTGGATTGGGAGTTGTTGGGTGACCCACATATGTTGTGCCCTGACATGACGTGAATTTTTCAGCTCTTCTCTGTGAACTGACAGTGCACAAAGCCCTCTTTGAGATGTGGGCAGATGAAAGGAGAGAAAACAGCTGGTTCGGTTTTATCCCATTCAGGTCAGATGTTTGAGTCAGTATGTAGCATTGATTCAAAAAAAAAAAAAAAGCAGCATTGTATATACCAGAAAATTTGACATTAAAAATGATCTAATTATGAAGGCTGATACTGTAACTTAACCTATCCTTACTTCAAAGTAGAAATCTTAGTTTTAGTATCAAGAATATTGGATGGCTTTTTTATGGCTGTTATTTATTTTAATGATTTTTTTTCTTCATTCCCATTGTTCCCTATAAAGGGAGATGGCAGACAAGAGCCTTGATCTGGGCAATGTAAAGGGAAGTCTGAAAGCTAACCATGTAGGGCAGTAAAATATTACCCTTGCTGTTTTATAGTGTGGTTGAGGAAATTAACATTAGAGGCACAATTAAACGATTGGAGCATAGTAGCTGCATAGGGATTGTCCCAGAGCAAGAACTTACATGTACTTATTATTTAATACTTCTATATTTTATTTTTTAATAATGCTCCCATTACAGGATCTTTGAGTTAAAAACTAATACGAAAGTATTTTGAGGGAGTAAGGAAAAAAACCCCAAATGTCATAGGTTGCTGTTAATTATCCTTTTAATCGCTTGGCTTCACTAGGTAAAAATGGGAATGATGCTGTCAGCTGGGCAAAATGTGGGTGCAAATATAGAGTAAAGTTGCAAATTTAAAAAGCCTGTTAAATATGGGACTTCCTGGATGTTAGCATTTGTCGTAAGGTCTTATGGGTTATTTATTAATAAAAAAATTGAAATGAAAAATGCTCTTTTCTGTGGACTTTTTTGGGTAGTTGCTTTCTCTCAGTTATCTTTGTTCCATTACTATGTAAACTTACATATCACTCGCACCAGGTCTGAATTTGTCACGTAAATCTGACTACTAGGGGCAATGTACCTGTAGCGCTACATAGGGGAGCGTAGGGGAGTATTGGTTCATGCGAACCATCCAGTTGAAATTAATGATACTTCCTGCATGAGTAAGTGTTGCAGAGATGAGATCTGTGAAAAATTCTGGAGAGAGTATTTTCTGTTAAACATATTTGTGCCAAATTCTTACCCGGTTTACACTTTGTGCAAGCCCATTGAAGTCTGCAGATTTTTTGTGGGGGTAAAAAGGGGCAGAATTTAACCGTTTCCTGGTTCTTTAATAGGCTTTTTTTGGGTAAATTTTTAAACCTAATCTGGAAATCTTGATTAAATAATGAAGCCATTCACTTTCCTTATTTAATGCCTTACTGAATTAATATAAAAATCTCATAACCACTAAATTATTTTCAATATATTTAATTCCCTGATTTCCACTTAGTTTCTCCTCATAAACCGCTTGCTTCCCCATTAGTAACTACAAATTGAGAAAGAGATGACAAAGGCACATGTTTGAGCCTGCTCATAGAATTTGATACTGATGTCACCTCGGGCTCTTGTTTTGTGGTTTTGGCTTGATGTATACAGCATGATAGAGTATAAGTAAAGTTTAGTGCTTCCTTGTTTCTTTCTGATGCTCTGGTGCAAAAGAGGGAAAGAAGAACAATTCTGGGGAAACAAAATAAATGTTATGCATTCGGAGTAATTATTAGGTTCGGACTATACTTTTTATCAGAGAGGTAGCTGTGTTAGTCTGTATCCACAAAAACAATGAGGAGTCTGGTGGCACCTTAAAGACTAACAGATTTATTTGGGCATAAGCTTTCATGGGTAAAAAAGCCCACTTCTTCAGATGCATGGAGTGAAAATTACAGATACAGGTATATGCCCGTATCTGTAATTTTTCACCTGTATCTGTAACTTTCACTCCATGCATCTGAAGAAGTGGGTTTTTTACCCACAAAAGCTTATTCCCAAATAAATCTGTTAGTCTTTAAGGTGCCACTGGACTCCGCTCACAAAAAGTATAGTACAAAAACAATGAGAAGACCTTAATAAGGTTATTAATCTTTCTTTTTTCTCCAATCACTAATTCTTTCTAGTAATTGTATATTTTATGGTAAATGGTTAAAGCATGAAAACTGAGGGCCCAATTCTGTAACCCTACTGAAAATTTATACCTGAAGTGTGTCAGGTACAAGGTATGAAGAATATATACTTCCTTATATAAAGAGTAAATAGTTTAAAATCATTGGGTCTTTGCCTCAGAAAACACTGCAGGATTGAGCCTCAAGTTTGCATGTTACCACACTGAATTAGGTTTTTTTATATGTGATTTAAATGTATAACTATTGCAACCTGTAATCATATGTATGTTAATAATTACATTAATTGTAATAATAGTAATCTGTTCATTTGAACATTTTTTCTTATGTATAAGGCTCCCAAACTGCCAATACTAAGTACAACTGGAACCTCTTATATATTTTTCTTCTTTGTTTGTGGACAATTGTCTTGGCCCTGATAAAGACATAACGTTTATAAGCTATATAATAGACAGAAAAAGAAGTCCCCTTGGGGGACCCAAAGGAAGATGTTAACTTAGAGTTTACATTTTCTTTTTTCCTTCTGTTATCCTCATATACAATACTGGGGTGACAACACCACATGTCTGACACAGGATAGTGTTTGTGGGCTTCATGGAAGAAGTAAGTCTTTAGGAGTAGCTTGAATGGAAAGATCTTGGGAGGTTCTGCACTCTGGATTCGAAAGTTATTCTGTGCATAGTGGGCAGCGGGGAAGAAGGTTTATGAAGTAGAGATTGAGAAAAAGAAAAGCAAGAGGTGGGAAGGCTGGTGTCACTGGAGTGAAGAGAGTTGGGGGGAGATATGAGAAATGGGGTCTTAGGTGTAAACCAGATGAGAATTGTGTAGGATGTATGGAACTGCCTCTGGGATGAAATTTGGACTCTGCTTAACAGCCACATTGTAAACAGCCCTATAAATTGTAGTGTGTGGAAAGTGTATAAGAATTATTTGTTGTAATCTTTGTCTTTCATTAATTAATACATCTGGTGATTAGTATAAGCACAAATTGCATTTTATCATAATAACCTTTGTCAACTGTATCTGTCTATATTTTGTAGCAAGCGTAAATCATATTTGTCTCTCCTATGGCAATGCTAACAAAACCCACAGCTTTCTACCCCATAGTAATTCTAGTGTGTATATTTTATTGGTAAAGAGTCCTTGGAGATAATTCGCTGAAGTGCATGACAACAGGAACAGCTGCAGAATCTCCTTCGGAACAAGTTTTGCTTTCTTCTCCAACTTGTTTTTTTTAAACTGTAAAACTAAGAGAGCAAGAAGCAATTACTATCCAAACGTGGGAAGCAGCATTTACGTAGTGAAGAAGGAAACGCAGGATTGTTAATGAACTGGAACGTTTGTGAGTATGGCTATTACTTGGAGGTGTGACTGTCACTTTCTAAGTCGTCCTTGCCAAGTGCTGACATCAGCTGATTTACATTTCATGTTGTTGTTTTCTTACATCTCCTAATAGATGTTGCAAGTTATAACACAGGTAATGCAACATGCTACTATTACATATATAATACATTAATGTAAATATTAATATTAGGAGCCTTCCCTCAGCCTAGTGGTAGAACAGTGAGAGAGAAAAGTTCACCAAATGCTCAATATTTTACTACAAAATAAATTCTCCTTTTTAGATATGGTTTTGCTGCAGGGGATCTGCTTTAATCCAGATTGACACCAAATTGGCAAAAGCGGCTAACTGTATTCCTTCAAATACAAAACCAAAGTAGAAGCCATATAGAATCATAGAATCATATACTTTAAGGTCAGAAGGGACCATTATGATCATCTAGTCTGACCTCCTGCACAACGCAGGCCACAGAATCTCACCCACCCACCCACCTCCCTAGGTCTCTGGTTTGTGCACCCTGTCTTCTCAGAGAGTAATGCTTTAAGGGTTTGTAAGGTGTTGAGCTGAAATAGGTTCAGCTCCACTTAGGCAGCAGTCTTACAAAGAGCTTAAGCACGTGTGTAGTCTCCATTGACTTGGGTGTTCAGCACATGCTTTAGTGCAATGGTGGGCAGCCTGTGGGCCGCATGTGGCCCATCAGGGTAATCTGATTGCGGGCCGCGGGACATTTTGCTGACATTGACCGTCCGCAGGCACGGTCCCCCACAGCTCCCAGTGGCCGTGGTTCTCTGTTCCCTGCCAATGGGAGCTGCCGTGGCCCTGGGAGCTGCGGGGGGGGGGGGTGCCTGCGGACGGTACACATCAGCAAAATGTCTCGAGTCCCGCAGTCAGATTACCCTGCTGGGTCGCACAGGTTGCCCACCACGGTTTTAGTGCTTTGCAAGAGTGAGATCTTATTTTGCTTCTAGCTAGTAGTGCCTTCCTGAGTTGTGCCTGAACTCTGGCTGGGCCCCCTAAGCTGCAAGCAGTCTTAGATGTTAATTTTATAATATATTTTAAAAAGATGAGCCACTGAAAATGAACACAAGAGTAGAAATGGTTATTATTGCCCAAACTTCTGCTAGAGCGTCCATTAAAATAGGCATTTTCTATCTCATGTTTTTGTTATTACAATATAAGTCAAATGTACAGTTGCTGTTTCTGGTGGAGCAGATTGAGCAGTGAAATTGCTTTCACTATATGAGAAAATGTAAAAGTTCTCATTTCGAATTGTTTGAGAGGTCAGAACAGCTATTTCAACATAATTACTTGAATGTTAATATAAAATTAGATGTTTGTTAAAAAACTCACTAGCTTGCATCCCTCTTACATCTTGGTTTGAGTATTGCAACCCGTAGAGCTTTGCTCTCATCCTTATTGTGATTCATTAGAACCTTCTACAGTGTGGAGACATTATGAGAAGAAATCTGTTTTGTGTGGCAAATGTGCTGTGTCTGGGATTTGTTACTTTGTGGGACTTGATTTGTTGTGTTGTGGAACTTGTTACCTAACTAATCTACCATCAAATCTTGAATATTTCCTTCTACCGTTACTGTCTACCCATGCCACCATCCCATTTAAAGATCTGGATGTGTCCGCATGGGCAAGAGGTTGGGACCTGCTGCATCACACAGCATCCTGTGTTGGGGAGGTAAATGGTAGGGCCTCCTTAGACTAACAGGTCATAGTGTTAACACATGATAGAAATACATGGTGAGGTTCACCCTCCTCTGCGTTATTGTTTCAGGCTCTCTGCAGACTCTGATAGATGTCACTGCATTGGTGACACTTGGGCCACTATTTCAAGGTTTACTTCACAACTGTAAGAGCTAGAAACTTACTTTTTAAGAACATGAAAGCTGAGACTCAGATGTAAAAGTATAACTCCAGAAGCTGGGGCCATAAGTAAATGACTATAATGATTTTGCCTTAATCTGGCTTTACCAATTCAGTGAGTGTCCAGCACCTCTGAAAATCAGGCCATCATTTTCTATGGGTGAATTCAACCTGTGCAGAGGATTCATGCTAGGCATATGCACCAGTTTTTTCACCTTATTTTGAAGGCAGGCCTAAGTGGGATTTTAGTGGTGCATAATCATCGTGATGGCCCTTGACATGGGTGCATTTCATTCCCTGTGCATTTACATTTTTTAACAAAAGTCCTAAATGGATCTTACTGAAGTTTTTTGTTTGGAATTCATGTATAGATCTGCTGTTGCTTTAAATATGTATGCTATTATTTTTCAGTTGTTGCCAATGCAACAAAGTAGCTTTCAGTAGTGTAGGTTGAGAGAAATGTTAGTATAAAATTAGGTCGCTTTGGATTTACACCACACTGGCTATCCAGCATGTGGGATAAAATAAAATATTTTTTTCTGTGAGCCGATGGTAGTTTGCAGTTTCTTTTACCTGATTGGAATATTGTGCTTAAATGGACTCCCCTGGAACATAAGCTCCTCTACACGGTTTGCTGTACCGTTCTGAGACTACATTTTATTTTCTCTGTCTATATATACGTGAGGGATCATGGATTTCAAACTTAGGTCTGCAGGTCCCTAGGCAGTGTTCGGGCTGCAGCCACCACTTGGCAATTTGCTTGTATAAGCAGGGAGTGAACCCTAGCTCACCATAGGCACTGCCCATGAAGATTGCAATTGGAGGAGACATCCAGCCTCTCTAATTGGCCCAGACTCACTAAGTGTATCTGTGGTTGGCTACTGACTCAGACCCTTTCTTCTCGCCGGACTCCTGAGACCTGCCTTGTTCCTGGTTCCTGCCTTCCTGTCCTGTCCTGTTCCTGGTTCTTGCCTTGTTCCAGATTCCCGCTTTAATGCCCCCTGGCTACTGACTCCGAAACCTGGCTCTGTTTCTGTTGCTGACCTCTGGGTCCTGGCTCCTGCTCTGACCACTAGGCCTAACTGCATATGTCCCCGTCTATGAAAATGTGGAGGTGGGACAAATTTCATTAGACCAGAACTTATACTCTGCTTCCTCCTGCCTTTTTCTCAATTGGCTTCAGTCTCCAGCAGGGAAAATGCTTCTGCATAGTTTCAGTGCATTGCAATTCTGTTTGACAAGTTTATGAAAAAGTTTATATAGAGTATAGTATTTCAAGGTGTAAACCAATCTTTTTGCTGGGTTACTTTAAAATGATATGTCATGCTGTAATCAAAGCATCAGAGAAGTCAGAGATGGAAAAGGGTCTGTTAGGTCATTTAGGGCATCGCCGTCTCAACTGGCCTCTGTTCCAAACCTTGGTGCAACAGCTCTGGAACCTCAATAGAAGTAGAGGGCCCAATAAGACCCCACCCCCCTCATTGTCCCTGTTCTACTTCCCCCTGCTCCTCCTCTTCCCCCCAAAGTCCTGCCACCTGGCCAGGCTGGAAGCTGGAGCCAGGCCATGGGTAAGAGCTGCCCAGGGATCCCAGGCCCATGTCCCCACCCCCTAGGGCGCATCACCCGGTGCAGGTGGAGTGTCCGAGGCTCCCCACAGTGCCCTGCTGGGCTCCTGGGTGGCCCTTACCACTGCCTAGCTCCGGCAGTGGTAAGAGCTAGACCTCCTGCACTGCAGCTTGAGACCATTGCTCCTTGTTCTGTCATTTGCCACCACCAGGAACAGATGAGCTCCATTCTCTTTGGAACCCCCCTTCAGGTAGTTGGAGGCTGCTATCAAATCCGCCTCACTCTTCTCTTCTGCAGAGTAAATAAGCCCAGTTCCCTCAGCCTCGTCTCGTAAGTTATGTGCCCCAACCCCCTAATCATTTCATTGCCATCTGCTGTACTCTCTCCAATTTGTCCACATCCTTTCTGTGGATAAGGGGGCCCCAAACAGTACACAGTACTACAGATGTGGCCTCACCAGTGCTGAACAGAGGGGAAAAATCACTTCCCTTGATCTGCTCTGACACGCTACGCCGACGGGAGAGTGCTCTCCTGTCGGCATAATTACTCTGTCTCCCCGAGAAGTGGAAGCCATGTCGGCAGGAGAGTGTTTCCTGCTGACAGCGCAGTGTGGACAGCGTAAGTCGATGTACCTTACCTCATTGGGGGTGTCTTTTCCCACACCCCTAGCACAACGTAAGTTACTTCAATTTAAGCGGTAGCCTAAACCAGTCCTCAGGGGAATGGCTTACTTGCAGGCTTCTTAGAGCATGGGACCTTTCAAATTCTCTGTCATTGGGAGCTGCCTTTATAGGTAAAATTTTCAAAAGTGATCCTAAGTCTCACTTTCAAAAGACACTTAGGAGCCTACTTTCAGTGGAATGTAGGCTCATAAGAATATGTCTGCACTGCAATTAAAATACCTGTGGCTGGCCTTTGCTGGCTGACTTAGGCTCACAGGCATCAGGCTAAGGGGTGGTTTAATTGCAGTCTAGATGTGCAGGCTTGGGCTATGTCCCAGAGCTTGGGCTGCAGCCTGATTCTTAATGTCTGACTGCAATTAAATAGCCCCTTAGCCTGAGCCCCACAAGCCTGAGTCAGCTGGCCTGGGCCAGCCCTGGGTTTTTAATTGCAGTGTAGATGTATTCTACGTAGACATACCCTAAACCAGTGTTTCTCAACCTTTTTGATACCAGGGACCAGCTTGCTGCCTTCCTAAACTGTGTCAGGGAGATCTCAGGTACCAGTGCCAGTCCGTGGACTGGTCATTGAGAAACACTAAGCCACCTAGGTGCTTTTGGAAATTTTACCTTTGATCCTTATTTGAAGAGTCCTTTGAAAGGCCTCCTCAAAAGTAGGGGAACTAATTGCATCCTTTCCTCTAATTTAACTTACTTAGATCTGGATCAGACACGGAAACTTTGCAAAAAGGACAGTATTCAGTTAGTTGTGAGATTCTATTTAGCAATCTTTGAGCCCACTCATAAGTGTGCTAATTCCACAGTGGTAAAAAACCTGGATAAATAGGCTCTTAGTTGCTGTGATTCTGTTAGGTATATTTCACTGTTGTTTATAGCCAACCCGATAGTATTATGTACTTCCCCCTGAAAATATCTGTTCATTCATCACCTGCTAGCACTGAAGGGCATCAAGAAACACTGTACTTGTTCAAATGAAATGTCTAGGTAGGGAGAGAAATGCACCTTTTCAACAGCAGAATATTTGCTAAAAGAAACTGTTCAGTGAAAACAAAAAATGTGCACTTCTGTACAGATCATATTCAGAAAAGGTTATCTGTACTGATTTTATATAGCAGAGCAATCAGAATAGTAAAATCAGCATATCAAAGCGAGTATAACTCATGTCAAAGGAAGAGGACAAGAGAAGCACAGTAAATTTCAGGAAGAGAACATTGCAAACGGAGCTCCTTACCAAACATGGCCTTAGATCACAATTACCAACATTGGATGGAATAGGATAGCAAATTGTAAAACAAATCAAATCCAAGGTTTTATTGCTTTGAAAATTATCACTGACCCTTTCTGCATTTTCTGTAGGCTTTCCTTCATTTGTTATATATTCTTTTCCCTCTCTCCAGCTATTTATTAATCTTTGTTCATTGTAAGTTGTCATCTTAGATTGCATATGGAAAAAATAGCTTTGCCGGGGAGGATTTCTTGTTTCCTGTTTATCTGAATTATCAGTACATAGTATTCATATGATACTTCACCATTTTACAGAATACCATCAACTTCATTGTCTTAAAGGTCTGACCTAATTATTAATCCAACTGGACATTTATAAGGTCTCGATCACTGTGCAACAATTGATACAGTCCACATTGCTGATATAGTCCATTTCAATATATACTTCAGACTTCAATATAAATGTTAGCAATGCATTTGCTTACTGCTAGCAAAAATTAAATATAAGTCATGGCAAGAGGTATATACAGCAGCATTAAGGGAATATCAGAAAATACAAGATGCCATTTAAAGTTATTTCAGTCTTCAGAATCTGTTTTACTCTAAATAGCTCTGCATCTTTTCTGAAGAACTTTTCTCCTAAATGTCTGAGTAGAGGTCTTTGCATGGTGTTCTATAAGTGCGTTTTTTTGTCATGTGTGTTTTCAATTAATCCTGGAAGGAGACTAGTTAATAGGGATATTTCAAAAATTGTGCATTTTGATCCTATTCATGCTCTTGAGTTCTGTATATTTATTTAATGGGGTCACTGTGAAAGCATATAAACAAAATGTGTTCACCTGGTTTTCCTAACAGCCAAGTCTTTGCATTGTTATGTTGTTGGATATCTGAACTCCAATATGTCTGAATCTGAGCCAAAGTCAGAAGGCTATTGTTCTGATGGAAAAGACGATTTACTTATCCAAGGGTCAAGTTGCAGACATTGTTTCTGTTTGGAATCCATTCATTAACTTCCTAAAAGAACACACATGTATGAAGATGGTCCTGCTAAAGTGAAATACCACATGGACGTTCCAGTGAGGAACAATGCAAATAATAGAAATTGCTAGACATACTCTTCAGTGGGTTATAACATATTGACATAAATTTGCTAGACTTGGAGAAGATTAACAAAAGGACATGTTTGTAAATTCTCAGTTTGTATTGTTGCTGTTCACGGATTCTATGCATGGTAAAGTCGCAACACTATACAAGACATAAATATATACCTTTAATATGTTGTATACCCAATAACAATATTTTATCTTTGTTTTGTTGCAATCTTAAAATACAGTAAACCAGGCTGAGCTGCCATAGCCACCACTCCTTAGCATAGGCAACTGTTGCTAAGCTGTAGGGTATCTCACTTTGTGCCTTAATTATACAAAGGAGAAGCAGTGAGTGGATTGTATATTTAGATACCCAACATGTATTGCACATTCCTGCTGACGTCTTCGTTGTCTGGGGTGATCATGCAACCCTGACAACTAGGATTGTTCCTGTTTTCAGGGCCTTTCCCTACATCTCTTGGTTTTACAAATATCAGTATCTTTCTTGATTTTACAAAAAATTTGTTCCAGATTTTTTGGTAAACCCTGCAGATTGCCCACCTGAAAGAACTAGCTGGTGAAATTGATGGCAGGCTGCCTGAGTGCATGTACATCTGAAGGACCTCACCCAACACTGTCAGACACTGACACTTTTCCTTTGTCTCATTCGTTTCAGTATTCCTGCTCTCTATGATGGCTCTTTGAAAAAGGTATTCTCATACATTCAGATCCACAGAATCAAAGGGACCCAACCAATCGCATCTCCTGCAGCCTCAATCCTTCCTGGATAGTTGTCCCATTTTTCACTTTGAAAATCCTACCACGCCATGGTGTAGAACAGCTCTCAACATTTCCAGACTACCGTACCCCTTTCAGGAGTCTGATTTGTCTTGCATACTCACTTAAAGTTTCATCTCACTTAAAAACTACTTGCTTACAAAATCAGATATAAAAATACAAAAGTGTCACACCACATTGTTACGGAAAAATTGCTTTTCCCCCTCATTTTTACCATATAATTATAAAATAAATCAATTTGAATATAAATATTGTACTTACATTTCTGTATATAGTGTGTAAACAACAGTTTACATAAAAAAGCAATAGTATTACAAACTAAAATTTCATACAATGACTTGTTTATATATATATATATATATATATATATAAACAAGTCGTATGAAATTTTAGTTTGTAATACTATTGCTTTTTATGTAAACTGTTGTAAAGCTAGGCAAATATCTAGATGAGTTGTTGTACCCTCTGGAAGACCTCTGCGTACCCACAAGGGTATGCATACCCCTGGTTGCGAACCACTAGTGTAGAAAAGCAAGTGAAAATCATCCATTTTCACTGCTGCAGCACTACACAAATAGTGGGAAAATAGCTCTATGGACACCAAAAACAGTTAGGGAAACAGTTTCATATGTCAAGCGTCTGGGAATATTATGATTAGTTGTAAGATTAATAAGTAAGTAGACACTACAGAAAACTTTTTGACAATTGTTTTTTGGGCGTCAGCCCCCACTTTTGATTCGTAAAGGAAACAGAGTCTCCCTTCACTGAGAATGAGTGGCTCAGTTAGCTGACAAAATATCTACTGACTATAACAGGGGTCAGCAACCTCTGGCACGTGGCTTGCCAGGGTAAGCACCCTGGTAGGTCGGGCCAGTTTGTTTACTTGCCGCATCGGCAGGTTCAGCGGACCACAGCTCCCACTGGCTGCGGTTCGCTACCACTTCCCGCTGCCTCCATTGGCCTGGGACAGCGAACCGTGGCCAGTGGGAGCCACTGTCCGCCGAACCTGCCGACGCGGCAGGTAAACAAACTGGCCCAGCCCGCCAGGGTGCTTACCCTGGCAAGCCACATGCCAGAGGTTGCCGACCCCTGGACTCTAATAATGTTAGTTTGTATTCAGAGAACAGCATACTCTAGAACTGTCTGCATAGCTATGCTCTCAATTTCTTATCCTAACAGAATTAAGATATTACTTTAAAAATATTACAAGCTGTATAGCATTTTAGTGTGCCCTCTGGATAGTTGTTGTCTAGAAACACCATTAGACATAAGAACATTGTAAACAAATGTTTCCGGGGAAAGTCAGTGAATCAAGAGAACCCTTTATTTATTTTTAAATTGTGGTTATAATCTGAAAAGTGGTTCTGTGATAATTACATTGTGGGGCTCAATGTTTAAGGTCACTCAATGACTTCCAGCTCAGATGTGCTCCATTTATGAATATTTTTCCCCAACTGCCAACCCTGAAAACAGAATGACATCCTGTGTTCTTTATGGCTCGTACGTTACCACCATGGCAATTGGAATTTAGAGTTAGAAAACAGTCTAGCTCACTCTTTTATAGCTGAGTTGGCTTTTGCACTGCTAAAAGACATAAAGTAGAGAAGTAGAATGTATATACTGTTGTCATTAAAGAAACTAGACCTGATAAGGAATACACATAGGAAGAAAATCTGTTAAGGAGCAATTTTTGCATAGCCATTTTTGTGACTCAAACTGTACTTTAAGGCATGTGTAACTCAAGTTTTGCTGCAAAGAGTCCTGTGGCATCTTATAGACTAACAGACGTTTTGGAGCATGAGCTTTCGTGGGTGAATATCCACTTAGTCGGATGCATGTTTTGCTGTTTACTAAAGAAATCCCAGGTACTGCACAAACAAAATATGAGACTTTGCTAACGATAAGTTACAGGTTTAGAAGTTGTTCTTCTCTCAACCGTGTCATAGAAAGGCCATTTCCTGTTCTTTTCTCCTAGGGGGAATGATTTAAAATGTGGTTAGCTGTCAGTGGTGACCTCACTACTTCTAATAACATTTTATTTCCATACAAATAATAAATATTCAGCTTTGTAATTCTATAATTTTCTCTCTTTTAAGTAAGATGTTGATTTCTCCTGTCAGCAGTCAAGGTTTTAGCAGCTCCTTTGTATGCAGCTCTACTACTGAGATCAGTTAAAAGATGTAATACAACAAACACTGAATTCATCATAATCATGATTGAATTTGCTTTTCATGTGTAACAGTTGAGTTGGTGTTTAAACTCCAAACAATGTATAGGTCAAAAACATTTCACTTATGCTTGCAGAAAGAAAACATAATTTTAAATTTACTGTTGACCCACTTAAAAAAACCCAAGTCAATTCAAGAATAAATCCAGTTCCAGCAAAGCATAGGAAACAACCAACCCCAGGTGTGCACTTATATTTTTGATCAGTGAAGACATGTTAATGTATTTCTCCTTCTAAATCAGCTTTTGCCAGTCAAAATGCCTGATCCTGCAAAACTTGTTACCTAGGTTTAGTAATATCCATTCTTTTTAACTTACTGTAAGCAAAAAAGACTTGACCATAATTCAGAATTTGTTCTTAGTTTTGTGAATTTTACTAAACTTTCTGCTTCTCTTGTTTCAGTGATTTGTTTTTCTTTATATGCAAAACCATGGATTTTAGGTATAGAATTCACTTAGGGTACTAAAAGAGAATGATTTTTTCCTCCCTTGATGCATGCACTTAGGGCCTGATCCAAGGACATCTATGGGTTTTGGATCAGTCCCTTAATGCCTACTAATATTAATGGGAAATGTACATGTGTGTCTTGGGAGATTAGGTTCTCATTATCTTTGGGAACAGCCCTCCATAATTTATTCATCATAAATAAATGAATAATTCTACAATTATTATGACTATTATTATTCAGTTGTACTCTGCCATAGCTGAGGCACTTAAGAACATGGGAGAAATGTTTACTATAGTCTTTGATATTCTTTGTTTATAACAGAAAGATTGGAAGTATTTTTTTTTAAATTATGTTTGTACCTATTACTCATCCAGAGGTGCTGCTATTTATTCTATTGATTTTCTGTGGTAGAAGTTAAATATGGACCAAAACTGAAATTTTGAGTATGAACCCATTTGAATTTTGGGACAGTGGAGCGAGGAGTCAGTTTCCCAGCTCCAACCCCAGCTCTGGTAGTTTTAGTCCCAGATACAGAAACAAAAGAAGCTGGCCTATATTTTCTAATTTCTGATGTGGATGCATCCAAAGTCTCACAAGATTTCAGTCCAAGATGTAGAAATATCCTGACAATAAAATGATATTGCCAAATCAGGTCGTCCTGTGCGTTTTCTGTTTGGGGCTAAAATGGCAGAGGCCACTTTGCTAGACTTTGGTGCAAACCGGAACCCTAACTTCAAACAAGTTACCGCTATTATAGTCTAACACTAATTCTGATTCACACCCCTCCTCTTTGGCCTATCTCTAGACGGAATCCATTGATACAAGGGCTAACCTATGAGAAGATTTATGCTTTGGATCAGTAATCAGTGGATTCAGTGGATATTGACTCCTGACATACATCCGGGATTTTTTAAATGTTTGTAGCTCTGATCACAGTCACAAAGCTGAGGCCAGGCTATAAAGATCAGTCTCCTACCAGAATTCCTGTGCGTTGAGAAGGGAAGAAAAATGAGGGTTATAATCTGCTGTGGTGCAAGAGATTCAGTTGGTATCCCTATTTGTAAATACAAGTCTTTGTCTATAAGGTCAGGAAATGAACCAGTTTTTTTCCCCCCAGTCTTTAAAAAGAACATTTATTTCATTGCATTTGACTCTATATACAATTCTGTGTAAGGAAACAGTTGAGCCATTATTGACAAAGCAGGCACTGAAATGCAAATACTGTTTTGTTTTCCCATGACTGCATTTACCAATTATGTTCTGGTTTCTGTATGGATTTTTGTGTGGTCTGACTTGTAATCAAAGCTATGGCGACTATTTTTATGGTACTTTTAAAAAAAAATGCATATATATTGTGAATTACGTTAAAGTACTCCTGAGAGATTGGCTTAACATAGAAAGCTCAAACTTCAATCTGTAAGATTACAACCCTCCTTTTTCTCCCTTTCTCACAACAGCTCCAACAATCACCATTCCAAATCAGTTCCTAAACAGGCAAAAGAAAGCAGCAACTTCTGCATCATAGATGTAACTTTTCTGGCATTGAGAGAAATGTATCAATACTAGCCTTCGAGCCTTGTTTTACTAATACACCTCTACCCCGATATAATGCGGCCCGATATAACACAAATGTGGATATAACGCGGTAAAGCAGTGTTCTGGGGGGGGTGGGTGCGCACTCCGGCAGATCAAAGCAAGTTCGTTATAACGCGGTTTCACCTATAAAGCGATAAGATTTTTTGGCTCCTGAGGACAGCATTATATCGAGGTAGAGGTGTATGTGCATTGTAATAAAGGTCCAACACACAGGAATTCTGGCAGAGAGACTGATTTTTATATCCTGGTCTCAGTCATGTGTCTGTGATGCAAGCTACAAAAGGTTAAAAATATCCCTGAAATATGGCAGGAGTCAGTATCCACTGAACCTAGTTATTACTGATACAATGCATAAGGGACATGTAAAAATAGAGACGTAACCAGAGTGCAGTATCCGCAGCTGCTGGATAGACCCTTGAGGTCCATGTCCATCTGGCACAGGCTGGGAAGCTAGTAACCCCACAATTTCTCAAACTGTTTAAAAAGGACATTTTACGCGTACTGCTTTACCTAAGTCAGATTGAAGGGCAAATCTGAGACCTGGACCCTCATCTTCTGCAAGAAAGGACAGGTGAGTATCAGAGCCTGTCATTAAATTGGTGGAGGAATATTTTACATTCCCTTCCAGTTCATGTGTAGACTAGAAGACTATGCAATGTTTTAAAATGCATTAATTAACCAATATTAACTAATGAGATGATTTTGTACCTAATATAGACAGGGCAAGTTGTATTTAAAAATGTGTTGGCTGGTCATGGTTAATCCTAGGTTCTGCCCTATGTTAAATGTCAAACTGTTATCTTATTTTTAAAATGTGACCTGCTTTGCAAGTCGAGGCATGGTAGCATGCTCAGAAGTTCTAAACTGGATGCAGTATCCTCTACAGTGAAGCTTGAAAGCTCAGCCTTCGTAATGTGTGTCCTATGAGACTTTCCACCGCCCTCCAGTTAGCTTTTGGGAGACGGAAAGAAGTCATATCTCAAGTGTCTCTTCATTTGTATTACAGGGAGCCTCCCTCAGGAATCCTGTTGCATCTAAAGTCTGTTAGTTAGGCTAGGCCGTGGAACTCCAACCAGCACTGTACAGAGCAGATCAGAAGGGCTAGGATTTGCCCCATAGAAAATAAATCAGAAGCTCACTAAGAAGTGGTAAAAGAAGGCTAAACGCTCTCTTTTTAAAAAAGAGTTGCAGATGCCCACTTAGAAGGGAAGATGCGGGTTCCCTAGGCCACTTTGCAGCTATGTGATGCAAAATTTTATGACATTATCAATGTCAGTGTTACTGCTTAGTCACCATGTGACCAATTGACAAATGAAAAAGATGTTTCTAAGATGTTAATGTTAGAGTCTGTTCCTTTAGTACTTGGGGAAACCACCTTGTGGTCAAGTGTAAGTCAAGCAATATACAAGCAATATAGTTTATCCTTCAAATAAATATAAAGATACAACATCTCATGGAACTGCTGAGAACAGCCGTTGTAGATCTGGGTGCAGATTTTACTCTGTTTCACTTCTGTAAAGTGGAGTCCTTTTGTTAATCTGCTCCAAGTGGAGTTAAACCAGGAAGTGGTGTTGGAACAGAATGAGGTCTTTTTGTTCTACATGATGGTGAATCCTGGCCCTACAAGGGCACTTTATTTGCTGTTTTATAGTAAGCTAGAGTTAAGCTTTAAAAAGTCTGACTTTTGGCAATATAAATAGGTCCAAAATTGATCTGTTACCAAAATCAGGAACAAGAGAGCTATATAAATGTTTGTATATGCGTGCACGCTTGTTTTCATCTTCAAAGCTGCTTAATTCTTCTTAGAATCTGTGATAAAAAGATAGAGTTGAAAGTACACAGGAATAATTGTCGACACTTATGTAACATTTTCATATTCAGAGCCCTTCGCAAACATTATCTAATTAAAAAGAAAATTCCTCCTTGCTCCTTTTATATAAAATAAAACAAGCAGGTTACTGCTGTTACAGCTAATCTTGAAGTGCCTTCATCAGAAATCCTGATCTTCAGCTTCCCTATAATTTAATTTTTTTTAAACAGTTTGAGAAATGATGGGGTTAATGGCAGCGCAGTCTACACCAGCTGGACACTGACCTCAAGGGTCAATCCAGCAGCTGAGAGAGTGCACTCTGGCCATTTCTCTACTTTGCACATGCCCCTTCCCGGTCCTTGGCATGTCCTGTGCATTGGGGCTTCAGGGAGAGAGGTGAAGCAGACAATTCTGTTGTGCCTACTCCAACTAGGGAGTTCAGTGAAGTGTCCACTCTCTTTGTGCCACCTGAATGGCACAAAGGAAACGGAGATGGGTGAGAATCTGCCCCAGTATCTTTTGGCATAGTGCAGATTTGTGGCCTTTGTAACACCATTCTTTCGGTACTTCCCGTTGAACTTTGTACTGAATATGTATCTATCAAATGTATATGCCTGTTGGCTGGTGTAACTGAGAGCAGAGCATGTGCATGTAACAGCCAGGCTGTTGTAACATTTTTGGCATTCAATTCTCTGTCTAAAATAGTAAATTATGAATAACTATCTCCCTGGCTTCCACTCCATAGATCTTTAAGACAAGAAGGGACCCTTAAATCATCTAGTCTGACTTCCTGTATAATAGACCCATAGAATTTCATCCGTTATTCCTGTATTGATTCCAATAACTTGTGTTTGATTAAAGCTTATCTTCCAGAAAGGCATCATGTCTTGATCTGAAGATTTCAGTAGAATGTTTCTGCATTCCCCTTTCTTGCTTTCTTAATGTTCCTTTTCCCCCTCTTTTAGTAGGTTTTCTTTCAGTTTATTTTTTGTTTTGTCACTGTCACTCCTTATTTTTTCTCATTGGGCGTCTCTCTCCTTATCTTTTCTATTACCATTTTGGTTTTGTGTTTTTGTGTTGGTCCCCTTTATGGGTAAAATTAGGGATGGTTGTAGTTGAAGTCAATGGGATTTTTTTCAAGCCCAAACCCACAAAATGAACACTCACTTGAAATGCTAGATTGTACATATGTGTAAAATGTGATATGCATGCTTTGGTATATTTAATGAATTGAGCTTCTGGTCGACAGTACTCAGATGGCCAGCTAGGTTCCTTGAGCTTATAATGCTTAATGGTGCGGTTTAAAGTGTCATCATTGGGATCTCAACTAACACCCTATTGTGGGGTAGATACACCCCGTTAAGGGGTGTCCGGTCATGTACAGTCAGCAGGGAACTTATGCCCCAACTGCTAAAATCTCTCCGATGGCCTAACCCACAAAATGGGAGAGTGGTTAGAGTCCTTTGAGCTACCCTTGCTCCCCGGGCAGTGTGACCTAATGGTCAAGATAGATTATGTCGCCACCGAGGGTCTCAGGCCCTCAGGCAGGGTAGAACAACAAATCAACAGTCTTGGGCACTCAAGCCCTCAGGCAGGGCAGAGTAGCAAGCAAACAGAGGGTGCTCAGGCCCTGAGCCAAGGCGGAGTGGCACACAAACACAATGGGCAGTTCTGCTTAAAACATGATGGCACGATTTGGTTTAGTGTACATAGATTCCAACCCTGTCTAGCAGATTTACAAATCAGTAATAATTTCAGCTTCAGAAGAAGATAGCTGTTTTTCAAGCCTGCGATGCAAAGGGAGAACTACATATTGGAAAAGGGTAATGAAGGTATTATCATATTAGCTGAACAGCGCATTATATCATTGGGAGATGGGTGCGGTAAAAGCTAGAAAAAACGTGTGTGGAGTCCCCTTGGTTAAGATTAGAACAAACAACCCAATGCCTGCATTCATGAGACCATTCCCATTGGAAAAATTCATGAAACAGATGTCAAGAAAATATAGCAACTGTTAAAAATAACTGAGTTAATTTCTTCTATTTCATACCTGTAATCATCTGCTACATTAAAAAGGATACTTTCATGGGTGACTAGATGGCTCCGGGGAGTAGGTAATGGGATATGGAGCTTTTCACCTCTTGGGCACTGGCTCAACTCCAGTCCCAAATTGGTAGCAACCAAAATGTATTACTTTCTGACAGCTGTTCAGTGTTATGTAAAATGAGCCTGTATTCCCAGATAGAACCAACTGTCTATACAATTTCTCAAATAAATGTAATATTAAAATAAAATCTTAATAGAGACCAAATTTACAAACATGAGATCAAATCTGTACTACACAGATGCATAAAGTTACTCATGGGTGTAAGTGTTTGCACAGGCCACAGTCTGTGCTCCCGCCTCTGAATATTGACTCTTTTTTTTTTTTTTTGCCACACTTTCACATATCAGAAAAATGCTGAACTTCAGTGACATTCAGACAATAGCTCCAGGTTGCCTCCGTATCATGTTTTGCATTATTTTGCAAAGAGTGCACTGCATGTAAATGACTATGTCCTTCTATCAGAGTATCCTTAACACAGGGTTCTCATAAAAATGACTAATAATAAACTCATGTTTGGTGTACTCTCCCACTAACAGGCTAAATGTTCATCTAAAGTATACTCCAGGATCGAGTCCTGCAGACTCCGCTCAGCTGAAACACCCAACGAGTCTGTAATACTGCTATTGGGTGGACAGGGATAGATTGAGGGACAAAGAACACAAAGTCAGACAAAAAACCCCAGAAATTGTATTTTCAGTCACTTGGTTTGAGTACTAATGATGGGTGTGTGTATATAACTACATGTACAATGGTATATACCTTAAAAATTATACCAGTAATGTTCTTTGTAAAAGAAAAAAGTCTTAGACAAGACTTCCCTTGTCAAAAGGAGGTACAGTATATTGACTGTAACATATATTGAAAGAGTAAATACCAGCCAGTCTACTAAAGAAAATTAGGTAGTAAATCTAAGAAATATCTGGTAAATCATTAGTTCTCATTTTATTAATGCAGTAATTAACAGTATAATGCAAATTCATATAACTTCAAAAACTATGATGTAATGCATCTGTCCTACAACACACAAAGAGAGAGATAAATAGGGTATGAGAAGAACCAGGGCTGCAACTGGGCTACTATGATCCTCGGCTTCATGTTTGAAAGGGACACCCATTCTAGCATTTTTTTGGTGCTGTTATAAGTAAATGGTCACTCTTAGTCTGCATCAGGAATTAGTTCTGTAATAGTGTGAGAATCTGTATCCAAAGCCAAAACTCAGGTGAATATAATTCTATTCAGACCACATATGTATCAAAATTCCTTCACAGGAATTGGACTGAATAAATAGTTCTAGGAAAAACAGGGCTATTATTGGTCAGTGACATTTCCAAACTGTACACATAGCCCATACTGTGGTGCCAAGTCTTGAGATTTTTATCCCAAGTCTCAAAATATTTGGTGATTTTCTTAATGCTTTGGCTCCTTGAGTTCTGTGATTACATGAGAATCTCAGCTTTCATTTAAACAAAAAGGTGAGGTTTTTTAGCTTGTGGTTGTGAAGAAAAGTGTGACTGCAACCTGAGCCTAACCCAGTGGCTCAAAACCAAAATGTGAATAACATTTATTATTTTTTAAAATAGCTCATGATTTTTGGGGCCTAACTTACAATTTCTGAACACTGGAGATTGACAATATGGCCTGTATGTCCAGAAGGATGGGACTCTATTATCCATATTACCTCTATTTTATTATTATGATTATAGCAATAATACTTCCAGTGAAGTCATTCAAGAATATGCACACTTCTAGAATAGGCTGAAAGTTACCTGGCCTTGGGCTTCATGCCTAACCATGCGTACCCAACAATACATTCCTTTTTGTGTGTTGTGCACCTGCAGGAGGATGTTTTCTCTATGAAGGATAAAGAAAGAGATGTGTCTGTGAAAAGCAGTAATTAATATTTAGGGGAATTTTCATAATGCCTACTTTAGATGATTCTGATCCTCTTTATAAAATCATTCCCAGCTCCACCCCAACCAACTGAACATTTCAGTTACATTTTTGGATCAAAACCTTGTGTAGACAGTCATACCGTACAGAAGTTGTGTGCCCAGTAAAAGGTATCGTCTTAGCTATCAATGTCTCTGTCACCTCAAAAGCATTTGCAAAATATGTTACACCATTCCCTTGCCAGCAGAGGTGCTGGAACAATTTGTATAGTGGGGTTACTGAGAGCTATTGAACCAGACTGTAAACCCTGTATGTAATGGAAATCACTTCAAGCCAAGGGGGTGCTGCTGCACCCCCAGCACCTTAGTTTCAGCACCTGTGCTTGCAAGGTACAATAGCTTTAGTTTAAAAAATGCAGCCTTGGAAAAAGTTATGAAATATATTTATTATCCTTGGAAAACAACTTTAAACATTTCAAAACGTTACTGACAGGGGTGTGTGTGTTTCTTAGATAGATATGGTGCCATAGACAGAAACACATGGCAGATTCTCAGAATCCTTATGCATTGTCAGTGTCATGTGCCATAGTCTTGGATTACTTCTAGTAATGGTGGAAATCCTGGTGACCATTTAACCCCCTTCATTATTTGTTCCTGCATGACCTTCATGTGTTGATTACAACAACGTTCTCTGAAGTGCCAGCTTTCCGCTGATGTACCAGCTACATGCGGCAGCAATAGAAGTGCACCTTGTTCTGTCTATCTAGTATTTTCAGCTGCACCAAAGTGGGATATAAACATATTTTAACTTAAGTTTTGGTTCAAGAATAGTGTATAGCTTATACTATGCTTTCCAAAGTTTTCCAGTGCTTATGGTACAAAAAGGTAGCTTTTATTATTCCCTTTTTCCAAATGGGGACTCTAGAGCAAAGAAGGATTAAGTGACTTCCCTATGTTCACACGAGAACTGGTAGAAGATCTGAGTTCTATTCCCAGCACTGAGTCCCAGCCTGGTACTCTAATAGTCTGCCTCTTTCAGTAAGAGGATTTGCCAGACAGCATTAAGCCTGATGTGGGTTGTTTTTTTTTTCTGACAAATATTCGGTAGTTCGGTAAGACTGTTCTCTCCTCCTCATTTATGAAGTGTTTTACTTTGGGGTGCTGTATGGTAATGCTCCCACATACCTGCATCCCTCAGCTCATTACTTTCAGCTTGAGATTAATGGACTCAACTATGTTGTATATACATTCAATTTAATAGTTGTCATAAAACTCTCCATACTCGATTAAACTGTGCCCCAGCATTAGTCCTTATGATCTCCTGGAGCTGTCCATTTCACAATTACACTATATTCTGGCATCACAGAAACTGGTGGGATAATTCTCATGCCTGGAATACTGGTGTAGAGGGGTATAGTTTGTTCAGGAAGGGCAGGCAGGGTAAAAAAGGAGGAGGTATTGCATTATAAATCAAGAATATATACACTTGTTCTGAGGTCCAGAAGGAGGTGGGAGGCAAACCAGTTGAGAGTCTCTGGGTAAAGATAAAAGGGGTAACACATGGGGTAATGTTATGGTAGAGGTCTGCTGTAGACCATCAAACCAGGAAGAGGAGATGAAGGAGACGTATGTAGAACAAATAATATCCAAAACACAAGACCTGGTAGTAATGGAGGATTTAACTACCCAGACATCTGCTGAAAAAGTAATATGGTAAAACACAAAATTTCTAGTAAGCTCTTGGAATGTATCAGGGACAACTTTTTGTCCCAGAAAGTGGAGGAAATAACCAGGGAAACTGTCATTTTAGCCTTGATTCTGACCAATAGGGAGGATTTTGTAGCAAATCTGAAGGTGGAAGGCAATTTGGATGAAGGATTTCATGAAATGATAGATTTTATGATTCTAAGGGAAGGAAGGAATTAGAATAGCAGAATAAGGACAATGGACTTCAGGAAAACAGACTTTAACAAACTCAGAGAACTGGGTAGGTAAACTCCCATAGCAAGAAAATCTAAGGGAAAGAGAAGTTCAGGAGAGCTGCCAGTGTCTCATGGAGACAATATTAAAGGTACAGCTGCAAAATATCCCCATTGCAAAGGAAAGATGAAAAGAATAATAATATGGCTCTATCAGAAGCTCTTTAATGATGGGAAAATATAAAAAAGAATCCTACAAAAAGTGGAACCATGGACAAATTATTGAGGAGGAGGGGTAGGGAGGTAGGTAGTAGGGAGGTAGGATCAAAATCAGAAAGGTTAAGGCACAGAATGGGGACATAAAAGGCAATAAAAAGAGGTTCTTTGAATACATTTGGAGAAAGGCTGAGAAAACTGTAGGTCTTCTACTTAGGGGGAATGAGAGCTAACAATCGATTACCTCAATAAAGCTAACTTTTTAATGCCTATTTTGCCTATTAATGATGACCAGCTATTCATCACAATTAATATTAACAATAGGTGTGGGGGGAGGGGAAAGAAATGTAAAGCAAAATAGAGAAAGAAAAAATGAAAGGATATTTAGATGAGTTAGATGTATTTAAGTCAGCAGGGCCTTATGAAATTCATTCTATGATACTTAATGAACTTGCGGAAGCAATCTCAGAACCATTAGCAATTATCTTTGAGAAGTCCTGGAGGACAGGTAAGTATCCAGAAGACTGGAGACGGGCAAACAGAAAACCTATCTTTTAAAAGAGGACAAAGGGGATTATAGATCAGTCAGCCTAACTTCAATTCCTGGAAAGATACTGGAGCAAATTATTAAACAATCAGCGTATAAGCACCTAAAGGACAATAAGGTTATAAGGAATAGCCAGCATGGATTTGTCAAGAAAAGGGGTTCTCAAATTGGGGGTCGTGACCTCTCAGGGGGTTCACAGGGTTATTCCATGGGGGGTTATGAGCTGTCACCCTCCACCCCAAACCCCGCTTTGCCTCCAGCATTTCTAATAGTGTTAAATACAAAAAAAGTGTTTTTAGTTTTTAAGGAGGTCACACTCATAGGTTTGATATGTGAAAGGGATCACCAATACAGAAGTTTGAGAAACACTTGTGAAGAACAAAAAATGACAAACCAGCCTAATTTCCTTTGTTGACAGGGTTATTGCCAAGTGGATGGGGGGAAGGAGTAGGTGTGAACATTCTTGATTTTAGTAAGGCTTTTGACACAGTCCCACAAGACATTGTCATAAACAAACTAGGGAAATGTGGTCTAGATGAAATTACTCTATGGCAAGTGCACAACTAGTTGAAAGACTACTTAAAGAGTAGTTATTGGTGGTTCACTGTAAAACTGAAAGGGTGTATCTGGTGGGATCCTGCAAGAATCAATTTGGGGTCTGATACTGTTCAATATTTTCATTATTGACTTGGATAATGGAGTGAAGAGTATTCTTATAAAATTTGCAGATGACACCAAATGGGGAGGGGTTGCAAACACTTTGGAGGAGGGGATTAGAATTCAAAACAACCTTGACAAATTGGAAAACTGGTTTGAATTCAACAAGATGGAATTCAATAAAGACAAGTGCAGAGTACTTCAGTTACGAAGAAAATATCAAATGCACAGCTACAAGATAGGGGATAACTGGTTAGGTGGTGATACTGATTAAAAGGATCTGGGAGTTATAGTGGATCACAAATTGAATATGAGTCCACAATGGGATGCAGCTGTGAAAAAGGCCAATATTTTGGGGTGTAGTAACAGGAGTGTCATATATAAGAGATCGTAGGTATTTGTCCCACTCTACTTAGTACTGGTGAGACCTTAGCTGGAGTACTGTGGCCAATTCTGGGTGCCACACTTTAGGAAAGATGTGGACAAATTGGAGGAAGTCCAGAGGAATAATGCATGGTTTAGAAAATCTGACCTATGAGGAAAGGTTGAAAAATATTGGGCTTATTTAGTCTTGAGAAAAAAAGAGTGAGGGGAGACCTGATAACTCTTCAAATATGTTAAGGCCTGTTAGAAAGAGGATTGTATTAAATTGTTCTCTATATCCTGTGCAGGTAGGCTAAGATGTAATGGGCTTAATTTGCAGTAAGGAAGGTTTCAGTTAGATATGGGGGGAAACTTTCTAACTTTAAGGGTAGTTAAGCTCTGGAAAAGGCTTCTAAGGGAGGTTGTGGAATCCCCATCATTGGATATTTTTAAAAACAGGTCGGACAAATACCCATATTGGGTGGTCTTGGTTTACTTGTATCAGAGGGGTAGCCGTGTTAGTCTGGTTCTGTAGAAGCAGCAAAGAATCCTGTGGCACCTTATAGACTAACAGACGTTTTACAGCATGAGCTTTCGTGGGTGAATACCCACTTCTTCAGATGCAAGTGGTGGAAATTTCCTGGGGCAGGTATATATAAGCAAGCAAGAAGCAAGCTAGAGATATCTCTAGCTTGCTTCTTGCTTGCTTATATATACCTGCCCCAGGAAATTTCCACCACTTGCATCTGAAGAAGTGGGTATTCACCCACGAAAGCTCTTGGTTTACTTGGTTCTTCCACAGCACAGGGGTCTGGACTTGATGGAGTCTCAAGGTCCTTTCCAGCCCTACATTTTTATGATTCTGTGTTTTCTTTATCTGATTTTAAACTAACACACCATTAATTTAATCAAGACTTTATTTGGAGTCAGTTCCAATAGAAAAGATTGACCAGTTTTCACTATAATCTCAATTACCTCAACCAAGTTCCTTCTGATTCTCTGTTCCATATTAAATGGACTTGATAACATGCTGTCAGAATAAAGCCTAAGTATCACCATATCTCTGGCCATCTTTTGTCCTTCTGTGGACCTTTGGTGTCAGCTATATCTTAAACAAAGGCAATCAAAAAGAGGGACGCATGTGTGTCATCGTTCAGCATATTGTATGATGCATTGTGTGGTGCAGCCTTATACTATACAATGTTCTATATTTTCTGTTCCCCTCTCACACTCCCCAAACATTTATTTTCTATTCTTAGCTGGTAGAGCACATTGTGCAGATATTTTCATTGAGCTATCTATAACTTACTCCATTTTCACTGAGGATCCCACAAGTTCAGAAAGCACTTGAGAATTTTAGGTGTCTAGGCCAATGTGCATTACTGTTCACATATGCAAATGAAATTTCATCTGCCGTCGTGATTCCTGCTCAATAGCCCAGTGCACTTAAGCCTTTGTACAGTGTCTCACACAAAGGAAGCTGTACCTGATTGTATTTCCTGTTCTCAAACCCTATGTCTATGCTGCAATTAAACACCTGCAATTAAAAACTCACAGCTGGCCTGTATCAGCGGTCATGGGGTCATGGGGCTCAGGCTAAGGAGCTGTATAATTGCGGTGTAGATGTTCGGGCTCAGGCTCTAGGTCTGTCTCTGAGTTTGAACATCTGCACTGCAGTTAAACAGCCTGTGAACCCAAGTCAGCTGACACCGGCCAGCTGTGGGTTTTTAACTGCAGTGTAGACATACCCAAAGGATCTGGATGATACAAAAGTGAAGTTTTAAAACTTTTAGCATAGAAAATAAATACTTTCAAATGAGTCAGAGCCATCAAGTTCTGCATGACCTACACAACCGTGTGATCTGATCGGTATTATCTTATTTTCACTGCACCTTCCTTTCAATTGTTACTTACACTTATTTGTTTCAAATTAAATTGTAAAATCTTGAAGTAGTAAATCTTGTCTTCCAATGTGTGTCTACAATGGCTACAACAGTAAGTCCTGATCCTGATTAAGGCCTTTGAGAGAAACTGCATTATAAATGCTTTCCGTTCAATGTGTTTAGAGTTTCTCTGTGAGAGGGTGCCAGGTTGCATGTGTTTCTCCAGTGGGAGTTACTAAAGGGCCTGCAGGTTCTTCAATCTTTTAAAGTCATTGCACTTTGTCTCATTTATACAAGTGGTGAAGAGCTGCAGGGTGACGGTTACTGGAAGAGGGGGAAGGGTTTATTTCCCCCCATAACACAGGGATGTAACTAGGGCAGGAGGAGAGGGGCCACCCAGGGCGCAGAGCCGGTGGGGATGCAAAAGTGGCTCAATGCAGGATTGGACCCAGCAGTGTCAGACCCTCCCCCTGCAGGATTGGGCCTGCAGCATTAGGTGGAGCTCAGGATGCTCAGTGTCCCCCCCACCCCACAGTATCACAGGTCTAGTGACCCTGGCTGAACCAGGCTTTCCTCGGCGCTAGGGCCTCAGTGGCAGCAAGCAGGGCTCTGAGTGCCAGCTGATGGGAAGGGCAGGAGGAGGGTGGTCTGCATGGCTGGTTCCAGGTGAGCTATGTGCAGCTCTGTAGGTAGGAGACCGGCTGCACCAAGTGCCTGGGGGGCAGGAGTGTAGGGGGCTAAGGCCAGGAGGGCATGCAGGGAGCACAGGAGGTGAACGTTGGATTAGGGAAGAAGGCGATACAAGAGCGTCAGCATAGGTGCTTGGAGGATGAGGTTGCACTCTTGTTCCCTAACCTGTGTGCAAGGCTGAGCCCTGACAGAGCTGTGTCGCCAGCCGGGGCCTGGCCGGGGGAGAGAGGACATCTGGAGTTAAGGCTTCCATTAAAGTTGCTCCTCACCAGTTGTACACACTAGAGGGTATTTGCAATTTAAACAGACTCATCCGTGGCCAGGGTTTCTGACACACCCACGGGAATTGCTCAGGGCACTCACCGGGCTGGTGCTGTCTTGGGGCCTTTGCCGCACACAGGGATGGCCTGTACCCCATGGCTATTGACAAGCCTTTGAACCTGACATTACTGCATGGCAGTGGCAGGAGGAAATGCCTCCTAGAGCCCCACATGGCTGAGGACTGGGGAGTCCAAGGCTGCAATTCTGGCTGAGGGGTCTGGAGACTCAAGTGTTCACAGCCGCTGATGAAATGATGGCCCCTGTCACTCGCACATAGATTTCCAATTACAGTGGCCAGCTTTTATTTGACCCTGTTCTGTTCTGTAACAACCTTCTCACTGCACTTGACAGCTCACTGGCACTGGGATGGAGGAGGAGTAACTCAGGGAAGTACTGCTGTGTTGTGACAGTTACACAGCCTGTTGGAACTAGCCGTGGAGAGCTTCACGGTTGTGGCAGAACCCCTGTCGCCTGCACCAAAGCACAGGGCACTGATGCCTGAGCTAACGGAGAATCTCTGCTATCTGTGAGCAGTGTAGGGCCCATGACAGCCAGAGGAACCATGGGAGGTACATGGTGCACATACGCACCAGCCTGTTCATTACCCACTTACTTAGACAGACAAAGCTTGCCATCAGAGCAGTTCAGATCTTTCTTCTGACAGCAGAATACATCTCTGTGCACTAATTACTTCCACAGTCTGTGCTCGGCTTGCCTGAAATGGGCTCTGGGGCCCTGGGGAGGGAGAGAGGCCCAAAGAGAGGTGCTGATTGACAGCTGATGCTGCGTCCCGGGCCTGCACCAGCCACCCCTGCCATTGTGACAGGGAGCGACATTGCCCCCCCATCTCCAGTGGGTACCCCTGCAGCAGGTACCCCCTCCAGCACCCCCCAGATACCCCCTTCAGTGGCTCTAAACTGTACCCCCCCTCCAACTTCCCCATCTCCTCTATTTGGGAACTTGAAATATGGTAACCCTCGGGGTTGCTCCGTTCTCACGGCCTTTATTTCTGGAGCGGGTAGAAGCATTTCACCCCTGCCAGCAGCAGCCGCTGGGCACCGGGCTTGCGTGGGTGAGCTCAGAGCTTGGGCCGTGCAGCCGCAAGTCTGGGAGCCACAAGGCTGGGGCTGGGGCAGGACAGCCAAAGGGAGCAAGGGGCAGTTCCACTCTGCGCACAGGGAGCAGGAGGAGAGTGACCCAACTGCAATGGCAGGTCCCCGGGCTGAGTGTGACCAGGCTGCTGAGAGGCAGGTGCCCAAGAGGAATGAATACTCCAAGGAGCACCTCAGGGAGCCGGGCTCCACAGGTAGATGCCGGCTCCAGGGGGTGTTGCCAGCCAGCACCAGGCTCCTTCAGGGCTCAGGCAAGAGCGTGTCAGGGGTACAGGTGGGAACTGTGCCACCCACCCTGCCTGCAGAGCTCCTGGCCATACAGAGGTGGCCTGGCTCGGGGAGTGGGGCAGGAATGGCTGCTGGATAGCCAGCCAGTGGCCAGGCTCCCGCAGCGAGGAGAGCCAGGGGCTTGAGCGGGCTGGGTGGCTCCTACCAGCTTCTGATCTGCTGGCTCCTGGTAGAAGGCCTCAGTTTTCAAACTGTCTCCCAGGGGGACACGCTCCACAGTTTGAAAACCACTGTGCTAAATGGAAGGCAGAAATCTGGGGGCCATGATCCCATGCATGCCCCCCATGTGTTGACTCTAGAGGGCACAAATATGCATGCTCACCCAGGGCGCTAAAATGCTTAGTTATGGCTCTGTCTTAACAAGTAAGTTTTTAAAGAAAAATTATATTTCCTTGTCACATGAAAAAAGTAATGTGTATACAAATGCTAGCCATTATTTCGGAAATGGCTGAAACTCAAAAATCCTGGCTGGAAACCATTAGGAAAGAAATGTTCTGTAATATCAATTAATGCATTGTTTTTCTTTTCCTTTCATGTTGCTAAGCAGGCCAAGAGATAAGAAGCCAGCTGTATTCCATCTTGTCAGATGAGTTAAGTCACTTTGTGGTACACTGGTCATCTGGAAGATGAAAACTCCATTTCACTCTGAGTTTGAATTTTAGCTCACATTTTCCAGGTCATCTTTGTCTGCACTAAATGTTCCTGCGTGCCACACATTTTGAATGTGTGTTCAGATCTGTAAAGAAATAATACAGCATTCCTTATTAGAATAGAAAATGGACTCGAAAAGAATGTACACAGTTTGTAAGATAATTAAGAAAGACAAGGAAGCAACTGGTAATTAATTGTCTTTGGAGGGTGTATCTTAGTCATTGAAGCCATCTCACCTAGTGCTAGTGCTTTCCTGTATACCAGGGGTTCTCAAGCTGGGGGTCCGGCAAGGTTATTACATGGGGGGTCACGAGCTGTCAGCCTCCACCCCAAACCCTGCTTTGCCTCCAGCATTTATAAAGTGTTAAATATATTTAAAAAGTGTTTTTAATTTATAAATGGGGGGGGGGGGGTTGCACTCAGAGGCTTGCTATGTGAAAGGGGTCACCAGTACAAAAGTTTGAGAACCACTGCGTGCACTGAGAAGGGAGCATGCTGAGAATTTCAGGGTTCTGTGGGCTGAGCTTTGTAATTATGCTTGCTATCTTTTGACTTATTGGTCCAGCTCAGGACTGAGAAGTAAGTTGGTCATACTGTCTCTCACCCTCAGCTGGCAGGATTTGTGTGAGGAGGAAGGGCACTGAGATACACAAGCCCTGGGGGCAAACATTCAGCCCAGTCATCACATCACTTTGTATTTGAAGCAGCTGAGGAAAATTTGTGGGCCGACTTCGCTGTTGGAAACAGAGGGTTTGGGCTGAGGTGGTGTTATGCACCCACTTCTTTTAGAAGCCCCCTGTGCATGTTTGTTGCTCTTCTGGTGGAAGTGATGATGTGGTGTAGCCAGGGAATGACAGTTTGCCACAGCATCTCCCCAATCCAAATGTGGGGGGAAATAACTGCAGCTATTAATGTTGATCCTGTCCGAGTTACCACTTTGCACATACAAACGTCCTTTGGGGGAAGTTTGCCCACCATCATGGGGACAAGAGGAATGCAGGGGACCAATGAATAACATAGTCATTGAACGGTTCTGAGAATTCCATAGGTTAGAAGGGTAACACTCTCTGTCCAATTCCATTCTTTTCTGTTCAGGTTCTGATACTGTCCTCCCCACTGTAACATCTGAGCACCTTCTAGTAGTGCATTAAGTGAAATGGCTAAGATCTGTCCTGTGTGCCAGTGTTCTGGGGGAAATGGGAAGAAGACAGAACTCACTTCTAAAGAGCTGATTCCAAAGAACCTTCTGAGTTCTAGTTCTTCTCTTGTAGCACAGGGTTTATCCCCTGGATGTAATTGTAGCATGAGAGCACACTCAGATCCTGTGCACTGCATGCGAGCTACTAAATCACTGATCTGTAAGGCTAACTGTCTTCACGTGTCCTTTTAAATAACTGGGTACTTTACTGTTATTGCTGTTTACATTATGTTCTAATGTGCAGCAGTAGAAACCAAACCACATTTGCCAGAAATGAACTTATTAAGGGCAGGGCTACACTACCGCTTACGTCGATCTAACTTACGTCCTTCAGGGGGGAGAAAAATACACCCTCCTTAGCGCCCTAAGCTCTCTCGCCGGCATAGCTTCCACCTCTGGTGGAGATGATGTAATTATGCTGATGGGAGAGCGCTCTCCCTTTGGCATAGAGCGACTTCACCAGATGCGCTACAATGGCGCAGCTGTGCTGATGTAGTTCTTCTAGCATAGACCTGCTCTAAAGCCTCTTATGCTACCCAACTTGGTTATAAATATTTTTTCCTGAAGTACAGAAGATTGTATGTCGGTGTTACTATACATCCTCTGTATGCAAAGTGTTGCCAGCTATTAATATTCCCAATCAGTGGAACGGTTAACTTATAGGACCCACACAAAATTTAATAACATTGGAAGTGATTCAGCTCTCAAATAGGTGTAAATTGGGCAAAACTCTTTAATAGTCGTTTGAGTCACGCCAGTGTGAAATAGTGTAAATGAGGTTAGAATCAAGCACTTGGAGTACAAACTGAATAGACTGTAATTGTGATTTGTTTGTGTACTAGGAAACTGGATGAGTAAATTAATTAAAAATGAATCTGCAATAGGGAGACAATTTTTAACCCTTGTGTATGGGAAGTTCGGAGAAGGAGGTTAGATATTAACCCTTGACTGCTGGCATGGTTTGATTATTCAGAATATAGGTTATATAATTTATTTTATACTAATTAATGTCAGTTGAAAGTTTGGCTAGAACATTCATTTATAGTTATTTTTCTTCCGTATATGTATCAGACATCTATAAGCAAGTTACTTCTTTACCCTTGTTTGTTTTTCTTGGAAGAAAAATACTTTGTCTAAGCCATATTCTTTTTACTGCGAATTCAGTTGCTAGTTTAACAGTTTCCACATTTTCATACCAGGTTCTGATTATTATTAAAATTTTTGTTTGTCTCATTTCCTCTTTGATAACCCTGTGGGTTAGGAACAGTCCGAGGGACTCCTGACATACATTGGTACTTTAACAATAATGAGCCTCTGTGTCTTAAAAGCAGTGGAACACTGACTAGGTATGAACAACACCACAAATACCAAGCATTCAAAAATCGTGAGTCTGGCCTCAACGATCATGACATTGGCTTAAAACCCAGGAGATTTGAAAATAATAAATCTGGATTATTTTTATTTGCTTTCTGGATTCTGGGCCAATTAGGGTTCATATTTTCAAGCATTTCTCTGCATCCATGAGCACTATAAACTTCCTTTTTTGCCTTTTTTTTAAAAATGAAAGCTTTTTTTTCTCTCATAATCACATGACACCAGGAGACTGGGCACTAAGAAAAACTTCATATATTGTGAGACTCACAAATTCATGAGTGTTGGTGGTACTCCAATGGTATATAGCAGCTTATACTTGATTTATTATTATTTTTGTTTTCAAACATTTATTTAGAATATTGTCCTTTTCCAGACTGCCACCTAATGCCTGCTGAAGTGGGCTATATTAGACTCAGAGACTGTGACTATATTTGCAGTCATCAAAAGTTAAGGAGAAAAGACAGAAAACTGCTGTAAGTATAGTGAGCTACAGAGTACAGAGCTCCATGGTTATGCTTTTTAATAGTCATCAATGCAAATATTATTTCAGAATTGCATTGCTTTAGACTTTTGCAACATTTCATATTTAGTGATACTGTACTGTAAAGCTCCAAGTGTTACCATTTGATGTATTTTAAAAAACAGAATTCCCAGAAACCAAAATACTCCCAGGGGTTAAGAAAGTGTAATGCAGAAAATGGATTCTATTATGACATTCCAGGGTGCAATCCAGACCCAGCTGCCCTGCAACTTGGGGTGCCTCACAATATTTTGCTGCTGTAGCTCCCTACTTGGGCCCCTCACAAATAGCATCCAGGTCACACCCTGAGTGTCTGTGTTCTGCTGCAGCCTCCAGCAACACGCCAGTCACACTGGCTTCCACCAGCCTTGGTTACCACATTCAGGGTGATTCCAACACACTCCCAGTCCTGACTTCCCCTCCACTATCCTGCCCTTTCCTGGAAATTCCAGATATTTTAGGTCCGGTGCCCCTGTAAGGGACAAATATCCAACACTTTGCTATTTTTAAATGGATTTACCAGTTCAGTTTGAATGCAACACTGGATTAGTTTTGTTTAAAGAATAAAACAAGTTTATTTAACTGCAAAGAGATAAATTTTAAGTGAGTATAAGTATAAAACATTGAAGTTAGGGCTTGTCTACACTACCAGGTTATGTTAGTATGACTTATGTCACTCAGGAATGTAAATAAGCCACCCTCTGAGCGATGTAAGTTAAACTGACCTAAGCTCCGGTGTGGACAAGCACAAGCCTTGACTTCTCCCTCCGACATAGAATCATAGGACTGGAAGGGACCTCGGGAGGTCATCTAGTCCAGTCCCCTGAACTCGTAGCAGGACTAATTATCTAGACCATCCCTGACAGGTGTTTGTCCAACCTGCTCTTAAAAATCTCCAATGCTGAAGATTCCACAACCTCCCTAGTCAATTTATTCCAGTGCTTAACCACCCTGACAGTTAGGAAGTTTTTCCTAATGTCCCACCTAAACCTCCCTTGCTGCAATTTAAGCCCATTGCTTCTTGTCCTATCTTCAGAGGTTAAGAAAAACAAATTTTCTTCCTCCTCCTCCTTGTAACAATCTTTTACATATTTGAAAACTGTTATCATGTCCTCTCTGTCTTTTTTCCCTAGACTAAACAAACCCAATTTTTTCAATCTTCCCTCATAGGTCATGTTTTCTAGACCTTTAATCATTTTTGTTGCTCTTCTCTGGACTCTCTCCAATTTGTCCACATCCTTCCTGAAATGTGGTGCCCAGAACTGGACACAATACTCCAGTTGAGGCCTATTCATCACGGAGTAGAGTGGAAGAATTACCTTTCGTGTCTTGCTTACAACACTCCTGCTAATACATCCCAGAATGATGTTCAATTTTTTTGCAACAGTGTTACACTGTTGACTCATATTTAGCTTGTGGTTCACTATGACCCCAGATTCTTTTCTACGGTACTCCTTCCTAGGCAGTCATTTCCCATTTTGTGTATGTGCAACTGATTGTTCCTTCTTAAGTGGAGTACTTTGCATTTGTCCTTATTGAATTTCATCCTATTTACTTCAGACCATTTCTTCAGTTTGTCCAGATCATTTTGAATTTTAATCCTATCCTCCAAAGCACTTGCAATCCCTTCCAGCTTGGTATTGCCCACAAACTTTATAAGTGTACTCTCTATGCTATTATCTAAATCATTGATGAGATATTGAACAGAACCAGACCCAGAACTGATCCCTGTGGGACTCCACTCATTATGCCCTTCCAGCATGAATGTGAACCACTGATAATTACTCTCTGGGAATGGTTTTCCAACCAGTTTTGCACCTACCTTATAGTAGCTCCATCTAGGTTGCATTTCTCTATTTTATTTATGAGAAGGTCATGA
This sequence comes from Mauremys mutica, assembly GCF_020497125.1. NCBI lineage: Eukaryota > Metazoa > Chordata > Testudines > Geoemydidae > Mauremys > Mauremys mutica. Next base: position 273,541,233 of record NC_059073.1, read on the forward strand.
GGGAAAGTATCAAAAGCTTTACTTAAATCAAGTTATATAATCAAGTCTACTGCTTCGCCCCCATCCACAAGGCTTGTTACCCTGTCAAAGAAAGCTATCAGGTTGGTTTGACAGGATTTGTTTTTGACAAATCCACGCTGACTGTTACTTATCACCTTATTATCTTCTAGATGCTTGCAAATTGATTGTTTAATTATTTGCTCCATTATCTTTCCGGGCACAGAAGTTAAGTTGACTAGTCTAAACAAGGAGGATTCCTTGTGGCACCTTAGAGACTAACACATTTATTTGAGCATAAGCATAACATATGGTCTACATTGGGGGGGGGAGGGGGTGTCGATGCAAGATACGCAACTTCAGCTACGAGAATAGCGTAGCTGAAGTTGGCGTATCTTATTTAGACTTACCTCCTGTCCTCGTGGCATGGCGTTGATGGCTGCGGCTCCCCCGTCGACTGCGCTTCCGCCTCTTGCCCTGCTGGAGTTCCGGAGTCGATGGGAGCGCGTTCGGGGATCTGTTTATCGCATCTAGACGAGACGCGATATATCGATCCCCGATAGATCGATCGCTACCCGCCAATCCAGCGGGTAGTGTGGACGTACCCTTTTTTAGTCTCTAAGGTGCCATAAGGACTCATTGTTTTTGCTGATACAGAGTAATACGGCTACCACTCTGAAACCTGTTGACTGGTCTGTAATTCCCTGGGTTGTCCTTATTTCCCTTTTCATAGATGTGCACTATCTTTGCCCTTTTCCAGTCTTCTGGAATCTCTCCCATCTTCCATGACTTCTCAAAGACATAGCTACAGCCTGTCACTGAGGTGGTTTTATTATGCTAACAGGAGAGCTCTCTCCCATCAGCATAGAGCATCTTCACCAGACGTGCCACAGCAGCACAGCCACATTGGTGCAGCTGTGCCATTGTAGGGCTTCTAGTGTAAACTAGCCCTCAGAAATAGTTACAAGAGAAATAAAGATAAAATGCTTTCTAGTAGCGAAAACCTAACAAACTAGACTTGGTTCAAGGTGAAATTATTAACATGTGCCCCCCAGCAACAGGGATGACCAAATTTCAGGTCAGGATCTGCCTCAAAGACCAAATGACTGGTTTCTTTTGTTTTCTGTGAAAGAGATGAGGAGATGGACAGGGAGAGAGATCTTGGTGTGTTTTATAGTCCAGTCACCCTTTGAAATGCATTTTCTGGAGGGTCACCCCTAGATAAAGTTAATTTCTGCTGTGATGTTAAAGTCATAGGGTCTCAAGGCAAAAGAGGTTCCATGCTGTTGTTTGCTAAAATGTAGATTGATCTGTTACTGCCCTCCTTATTTGCCAAAGAATGGCCACTTGACAGGTGATTGCCCATCAACTTTGATGACATTGGCTAGAGATATCTGGTTGTCCTTTTGTCTTTGCGACACAGGTTTATCCACTGCCTAGACTTATCTGGTAACCCATGTTTCAGTCATAATTTCACATTATGTTCATGACTTCACATATAATGTTGCTTCACAAATTTCATCATGGTATTATTGACCAGTCAGGAATTAGTTTTCAAATTATACTTCACAAAGCGTATTTTGTACAAAGATTATTACAATAGTGTGTAGCGTGTGAATAGAGGGGTGCATCCGGTCACATCTATCCTTTGTGTTCTATATGCACTTATGTAAATAATATCAATAAAATAATAGTCTTAACAAGGGAACATGCTCCATTTTCTCACTTATAGATGTGATTAATTTGGTTTTTAGCAGTATAGCATGTTCACTGCTACAGTAATGCCACTCCTGAATGTTCAGAAATCATGAATCAGGCTCACAAAAAATCATGAGATTGGCTTTAAAATCATGAGATTATGTAAAAATAATAAGATTTGGTGTTCTTTTTATTTGCCTTCTGCTTTTTGAGCCTTTAGGGTGCACTGGAGACACATTTTGAAGTTTTCTCCACAGCCATAAGGGCTAGAAACTTTTTCTTAAGAATGAAGGCTGAAATCATCACATATCCACTTGACTCCAGGAGCTGCGGCTTTAAAGAAGATAATAATTATCACGAGACTCATGACAATATCACGAGAATCATGACAAAATCACAAGTTGGCAACACTGCCACTAACAGTTTCAGCAGTTGCTGTGTTTCATTCCAATTTCAACAACTATATCGTTTTATTAACATTTCTGGATTTAATTTTCAGTCCCAGAGTTATAATATAATGGGAGTAAATTGTTTATTGTTGGCTTTTGAAGTGGTGAAACTTTTGTCATAAGTAACGTATCGAATGCCTTCATCCTTCTTTTCCTACCCTCTTCATGGTGCACATAAATTGTACCTAACGTTATGTACTTCCTTTCTTATGGATGCCCATTTTTTGTACACTTCTTTTAGCCTTTATTTCCTTTGGTTGTCTGACATGAAAGACCAGGACTGATGTCTGATTCTATTACCATGGCTGGATGGACAGGATGCTGGCAATAAAAGATCTTCCTTAAAAGAAATTCATTCCTTCTCTGCAGATGCTAGTTAATTTCTTAGCAGATGCAGTTAATGATGCTATTTATTTTAATGTTCTTTCAATAGAAATAAAGTATGGTTTTGCTCCTTGTTGGCAGATTTTTTTCTAAATTGTACCTTCTGGGGCTACCCTCATGAGATTTTTTTTTTTTTTTTTTTTGGCAGAAGTCTGGAATAAAATCTCCCATCAAATTGATAATACCTTCCACACCAGTTTCCCCGGATTAAGTCAGTTAGGCAACAGAAATATGGAAAGTACTGCAGAGCTAAGAGCTTATGAGAATTCAAACTACACATGCAGACCAGGCCTAATTGTTCAATTTCTTGTTTTAGATGTTTCTTTTTCCCCACTCTACAATACTTTGTAGGCTTTTGCTGTGGTTGTCACAAAAACATCTTGTGTGAGGAGGAGAGGTGGGAGTTTTGGGCAGGGGAATCAGAAACACACTCAAGCTGAAGGTTATAATCAATAATTTAAGGGTGGACTCATTGTCTCTTCATTTACCAGAAAAGGAAAAGGCTCCCCGAGGTCTTTTTGAATGTAGAGAGAGCATTACATGCTCAGGAAGGGTATTGCCGTTCACTCTCTCACTGTGGGAATTGAGGGTAGAGAGTGCCAGATGAATTTGGTTTCATAGGAAATCTTATGTATTCAAGAGTTCATTTCAAATCCTGCAACAGTATCTTTCTGCACTCTAAGTGTCTAAGAAAATTGGGAAAATACTGCAATCTAATTAAGCAATTTCTCCATTTGAGTGCTATCATTCTTGTTCCTGTAGCTAAAAGAGCGTAAGAAATTAAGTGTTACCAACTCCTGCAATCATCATGATATAATGTGAGAACCTCAGGGGGAGGGAGGGGAGGAGGAAGGGAAGGGGGAGAGAAGACGTTTCTAGCCCTTATGGTTGCAGAAAAAAGTCTTGAAAATGTGAATGCTACAGGCTCAAAAACCAGAGGACTAATAAAAACAACCCCATTTTTTTTAAACTTACGATTTTTAAGCCAAACTTATGATTTTTGGAGGGGATTAATTTAATGATTTCTGAATGCTTGGGATTAGTAATACAACATATTTATTCAACCTGCGATTCTTACAGTATTGCCAACACCAAATGTTCAGTATATCATGAGTCAGTCCTCAAAATCATGAGCGTGGCTTAAAAATTATGATATTTAAAAAACATTAATATTGGATTCTTTTTATTTGCCTGCTGGGCTTTTCTTTGTGACCATCAGGGCTAGAAACTTTCAGTTTTAAAAAGGTAAGGTTCTCACCTTGGTCGCTTGTTTCTACAGTTGAAGCTTCAAGAAAAATACCAGATATCAAGATGCTTGAAGTCTTGTTGCGATAAAATCATGAATGGATAGCACTCTTCTTAGTTAATAAGTAGACTTCAGATATCATAAAAAGGGCCTTCTGTTTTGAGGCATTTACTGTAGTTGCTGAATATATTAGGTGATTTTCCCCTTCCATCAGTAAATACCAACTTTTATGTGCCTTTTCAGTACCTTTTTCACAATATGCTCCAGATAGGAAAGTGTGCCTTGCTTCAGATTATGAGACTGATTGAGAGTGCAGTTGGAGTAGTGTTTAGTAACCCAGTGGAAATGGGAACTTAAAAGGTGAAAAATATGAACACCGTGCCTGGTTCTTTCCATCCACCTTTTTGGCTTACATTGTCATGTCACAACCTTAATTTTAAGAGTGATATTTTACTAGTAAATATTGGTTATGCCAAATGCTGAAACCTTAATTAGGTAATGGTTTGTTCAATAAAATATTACAAAATTAAACTAAACTAATTCTAATCCTGTTTTTAATAAACACTAAAGAGCCATATAGAGCTGAAAATAGAACCCATGTACCTTCAGACAACTGCACTCGTTTTGCTCAGCCCATCAGTATGAATATTCACAGGGTAAGAGACAATTCTTGCTCTGAATAAACTAATTAATTAAAATTGGTATTTCGAAGCCAAATTGTGGAAGCTGAGCATTGATGTCACGTATGATGCTAGCAGAGTGAGTGTGCAATATGAGAGACCAAAAAGCAATCTGCTCTGATGTTTTTGTAGATTGTTATTGTACTCAGAAGATCTCAATTAATATTTTAAACTTTATTAATTGGTGTAAACCCTCATCTTGCAATTTAGCACCAAGTGTGAAGATTTCTGGCTCTGCACTGATCTTTGTCAAAATCAGTGGGGCCCCAGATACGCACTGAGTCCTGTCGAGCATTGTGAATAGCAGAATTGTGGCCTTCATTAGCAGAGTGACTTTTGTGATTGAATAGCCATTTTAAAAGCACATTGATAAACTGGCTTGCAGTCTTTTCACTTCCAGAGTAAAAAATGACATGATAGTTCAGCAGGACCATCCCCACTCCTAGTCAGAGACTCAGAAATGCCAAGTTGGTAGTTTCATAGAGTTCAAAGCCAGAGAAGACTATTAGATCATTAAGTCTGACCTCCTATATATCACAAGCCATTATATTTCACCCAGATACCCCTATATTAAGCCCAAAGTCTGGCTAGACTGAAGCATTTCAATCCTCAGGAGACTAAATTGTGTGCCACAGGCAGAGAGCAGGAGTGACCAGGTGCCACCAATGCTCGAGGCCTCTGCAATGGCGAGGAATGGATTAGGTGAGATATGCGTAGATGATCCCAGCAGGCTAATCACACTTCATGCCTCAGAAGAAGGTGGCCTTCTTCAGTCCCCCAAAGATTTCTGCCAGTTTATTCTGGGGGAATGCTCCTTCTCCATCCGTAGTTCGTAATTAGTATGAGTCTAAGCATGTGAGCAAGACACACCAGCCAGACATCTAGAAAAAGGATTTTCTGCATCACCTCAGAGCACTGGTCAATCCTGTCTGGTGTCCCATCTTCACTAGTGGCTAATCTCTGATGCTTCAGAGGAAGGCAGGAAAAACCCTCATAATATATCTAGTCATTTGTGCATCTGAAGAAAAAATTGCTTCCTGACCTATGCAGGTGACCAGCTGAGGCCCTGGCCTATGAGGTTTTAGTCATTATCCACCATGATGGCACCCTAAGAGTTAGGCCAGTTGGTTCTCAACCTTTTTCTTTCTGAGGCCCCCTCCAAAAATGGTACAAAAACTCTAGGGCCCACCTGTGGCACAATAATGTTTTTTCTGCATACCCCAGAGATTAAAAGCTGTATTAAATGGATTCTTATACACACACACACACACACACACACACACACACACACACAGAGACAATATAGGCACAAAAATAAACTGAATATTGTTATTTACTCAGTGTGAAATGTGTTGTTGGTGCTGATCAACAATTCTGTCAAGACATGGGCATATCTTTGACAAGCACACACACGTCATGGTCAATGTTCATCCTGGTTCGGTATTTTTCCTCATTGATGTCATGGCTGAAAATCCAGCTTTGCATAAGTAGGTGGTACTAGAGGGGATCAAGACTTTCAGCACTGCAGAAGAAGATGTGATTATTCATCGGAACGCTCACACCAAAATGTCTCCAGCGGCATTTCTTTGAACCTGGTTCTGAGGGAGCTGTCTGATGAAATGTCAGTGACCTCTTCTAATAATTTTGATGGAACACTGGATGGAAGTTTAGCTTCAGTGTTCTCACTGAAGGGGTTTGTAGTCCACATGTGTGTAGCAGCTTGTTCTGTTGTGAGTTCGGGAAAATAAGCGTTAAATTTGTTAAGCAGACCAGACAGATGTGCTGCTAATTGACGTTTAATTACGTCCAAGTCAATGTTTTGCTCCCGGATGAAAGAATGTAAGAGCCCAAACATATCAGCAGTGCCCCCACAGATATGAACTTTCCAGAGTTGTAGTTTTCTTTTGAATACCTCGATTCTTTCACTCTGGGCAATAAAATTAGTGTTCCCACTGTGCATAGTTTTATTCACATTATTCATTTCAATGAATATGTCTGCGAGGTACCCAGTTTTGCCAGCTGCATGTAATCTTTCAGCACTTCAGCAAATTCAGTTTTCTTATCAAGTAAGAAAGTACATGACTCTTCCTTGAGAGTAAATGTACAGGCAAGCATTCTGCCTTGAGACAGCCATCTCACCTTTATATGCATGAGCAAGGAATGGTGCTCTGTAGCCAACTCCTCACAAAGTGCAGCAAAACACCTGGAGTTTGTTGTTCTGGATTTAGTAAAATTAACAACACTGTGGAGACCTGGTTCAATATCTTTTGCAGCAAGTGCTTCTCAATGTAAAAAGCAGTGTGTCCGAATAGCGCGAGGAGCAACAGCGTTTACTTTTTGCACAACATTAGAATGCTTTCCGTCGGTGCAGGCCCTAGTGCAGTGAGTCCAGGTGATTTCTGCTGAAATCATAAAATCATCTAACGGTTTGAAAATGTTGTCTGACTTTGTTGTTATCTTGAGCTCTTTGCAAAACAAAAAGTATTCCTTTATTTCCTTATTCCACACATGCCAAACATCGGCAATAAGTGGGACATTTTTGAAATGTCTGTGGATTCATCTAGTTGTATAGCAAAATCATTGTCAAGCAGCCGATCAATACACTGAGAAACTATGTCTTCTGACATAGAAATGTTCCGTCGTTTGACAGTGTAATTTGACGTCGGTAGTTTTGTCAGTACTTTGGCCTTCTTTCCAAATAGTGCCTTTGTTATTTCAATAACACATGGCATTATCAAAATCTCAGCAATCATATGTGATTATTTTGTTTTAGCAATTTTCAGCGCCACTATGCAGGATGACCTTAATAACTTTTTATCTGCAGTAGTTACTGCTTTAGTACCAAGCAGTTCCTTGGCCTTTCGCTCAAAAAATGAATGGTGCTTATTCTTATAGATGGCATGTTTTGTAATTAAATGCCTCTGTAATTTGGACAGTTTCAAACATTCATTGGACAGTATTTATGCAGGAATTACACACTACGGTTCTCCACTTCCGGAACAAATAAAACTGATATTCAAATAGCTGTCTTCGTATTTCCTAAATTTTGAAAGGCTAATATCAGCTTTATGTTTCTTACTCACATCACCGCCTTGGTGTTCTTCAGTCATTACAGGGGTTTAACTTGTTGAAGGACGTTCGGTATCATCGCTCTGTGGGCTTTGTTGTTTTGAAGTTGATGGTTGAATTAAAAATTTATCCATATCTGATATTCATTGTTTACACTTGCAAAAATTTCCCCTGTGCTGTGTAACTTGTCCTGCTTCGGTTGAAATAGCTCCTTTACAACCAATAAAGGGAGCTAGCTAACTTGCAAGGCTGGAGTCAGACTCACTGGGCAGAAACCAAGGAGTGAGCCCTCACATGCAAAGTCTCTGGGGACAGAGCCAGAACTGGGCCAGAAGGCATTGAGGCTGATATACAGGCTAGGTGACCCCCACCTAGGGTGACCAGATGTCCCGATTTTATATTTTATTTGGGGCGTTGTCTTACATAGGTGCCAATTACCCCCCACCACCGATTTTCACCCTTGCTGTCTGTTCACCCTACCCCCACCCCAGGTGCTGACTCAGAAGTCTGCCCTTCCGGGCAGGAAGCCAGGGCTTGCACTTCAGCCCATGTGGCATAGTGCTTCAGCCCATGGCTAGTTTCAGCACTGTTGCTCCCTGCTTTACGCCCACGGTGTCACTGGCTCTTATGGCTCCAGGATTCAGCGCTGGCTCCCAACTTTGGGCCTGTGGGGCCCATGGGCTCTGGGTTTCAGCCTCCCAGTTCCCAGCTTCAGCCCCCCGGCCCCAGAGCTGCACCGGAGCTTGGGGCTTTAGTCTGGGCTTCCCGGATGCAGCCCTGCAGCGGCACCAGGGTCATGGCTTCCGCCTGCGACTCCCGGCTTCAGCCCAGCGGCAGCACCTGGGTTTGAAGCTTCATCCCCACAGCTCCCAACTGTTTCCCTGCTGCGGCACTGGGGCCTGCCTGGAGGGGGATGTTAGGGCTCCAGGCTTCAGCTGTGGGGCCCTGTGGACCCCCTGAAAGGGCTCACGGACCCCCATTGAGAACCGCTGGTTTAGGCCATTATGAGTTGTCAGCCAAATTGCACAAACATGAGGCATGGGAATAGAGCTCAGGGCTTTTTTTTCCAAAAGCATCATCCTGAACACAAGGAAGAGCTCTGTTAGTGTTATTAAAGCTTTTGAATCCAGACGCAAACATTAGAACAGGTCAAACATTCCATCCGCCAGAGGGCAATGATACACATATGCATAAGCCATTATATTACAAGCTCATCTTTGTGGCCCCTCTTTCTTTAATAAAGTTGGAATAAACAGGCAGCAGAGACTAGCTGGTCCAGCAACCAACCAAATAAATAAACTGTTCACCCAAAAGCTTTTCTCCTCAGCATTTATTAATGAGGTGCCAGAAACACAGCTGATGATAAAAGAAATAAAGAGTTTCTCTTTAAACAGTAATAGAAATTGCTCAGCTCTGACTACAAACACAGACCAATAAAAACTAGATATGGAATTCTGCCTCCACAGGGATCTCCATCTCCTCTCTGACTGCCATGCAACATCTATGGGGTTTCCTGGCTTCCCTCCAGGTATCTAATTAGGCCTTCGGTTTCCAGCTCTGCTTCATTTTATGCTGTATACCTGTGGATGTTCCAAGCAAAGTTCCTGCCTAGTGAATATCAAATAGAGCATCTGGAAATATAATTGTGTTTAAAATAATATGGTGGGTTGGTAATGCCTCTGTCTCAGTTTTTCATTTTTTGCCCTTCCGGATTGGGCCTTTCCTTGTTACCCTCTCTGTATTAATTGGAAAGGGTCACCAATTTGTTCCCTGAAGAGAACACCAAGAAAAATGGCGCAAACCACCATTAGCTTCTTAATCCAGTGCAGTGGTTAACTAACCATGTTCGGGTACATTTCAAGATGTTGGTTATGAGCTAAATCAGTGTTTTCAACATGGGGTTGTGACCCCCGTCAGGGGATCTCAGGATGTGTTTGGGGGGGGTCACAAGCAAGGCTGGCATTAGGGAGTAGGAAGCAGGGCAATTGCCTGGGGCCCCATGCCACAGGGGGCCCAGCAAAATTAATGTATCTGTTTCAACCCCGTGCCCTCTGGGGCTTCAGATCTGTGACCCATGGAGTTGGAGCCCCAAACTGCGTGCTTAAGGTAGGGGAGGTCTCCATTTTTTCTTGTGTGTGTGTTGGGGGGGACGGTCACAATTGAGTCCAGCACAAAAAAGTGGAGAAACACTGATCTAAATGGCCCAGAACCCCGTTTTTTGAAAAACGTTCTCTCCCCCTGTGTTTCATTGCCCAAATTAAGGCCCTTTTGGGTCACTTCACTGTTGATCTTGTTATGAGAGAGTTCTATATCGGTATAGGTGTAAATAATACTTAAGGTACTAGTAGGTACTAGGTAGCACTCAAGAAGATGAAGCCTAGGTCCTGGGTTTTGGAGGACTGATCAAACCTGTGGTGCTCTGCAAAGAGGTTCCTTTGTGCATTACTTTACATCAGGTCTTAAGAGACCTGGAGTTATAGCTCACCACACTGTGTCCTCACAGCGATGCCCATCCCTCTGGAGCCTGCTCCCTTCAGTGTTCCATCAAAGCCTGAATTTGGTGAGCTCCAGACACTCTGAATGGTCTTATTGTTTGGTCAGAGCTTTTACTGACCTCTTCAGTAACAGAGAATGTTTTGTTTTGTTAACAAGCTTGAGTTTTTATTATTCTTCAGATCTATAATTGTTATTATTTATTGATGTAGAGTGTCTTAGCTTAATATAAGCATCTAAATTATATTGTTAAAAAAATCCAAACAATAATTCCGAGTTCAATTATCATGAAAAAATGCAGTTTTTTGAAAGGGTAGAAGGTTTGTTTGCTTTTCTGGGATGAGTAGGTTGGTTGGTGGGTCCAGTGCCAGTGGTGGCCAGCTTTTCTAAACGGCTCGGCACCCAGCAGCCACCATTGAAACCATTATCGTTAACAATACTGCAGTAGTGCCCAAAAGCCCAGGACAAGTGCTGAGTGCTGTACAAACAGAGAACAAAAATATGGTCTTTGGGACTGGGACCTTACAATCTAAACAGAAGGCAAGAGGCAACCCATGGATACAGATAGATGTGAGGAGCACAAAGACAATATTGCTGAGCCCTTTCGAAAATCTGGTCAATTAAGTTCATTTTCATTGGTCAGTAGGCAGGGTTAGGGCAGAGGTAGTCAATAGGTGAACCGCAGACCGAATCCGGACCGTCAGATGCTTTTGAATGGATCTAAAAATCTTTTTATTTACTTTATTGTTGTTATTTTAATTATTGTCTCTGGAGTCTGGATCTTGACTATACCTTGACCAAGAAATTTTGACCTTGACACAAAATAACTGTTTACCCCTGGGTTAGGGACACAAGCGCCGACTTTCCAAAGTGCCGGGGGGTGCTCAATACCTGGTTCTGCCCCAGGCCCCGCCCTCACTCCATAGGTCCAATCCCCACCCCGCCTCTTCCTGCCCCCTCTCCACCCTCCTCTTCCTGCGCAGTTCTGCCCCCTCCCCTGAGCACACTGTGTCCTCGATCCTCCCCTCTCCCCCAGAGCCTCTTGTCTGCATGCCGCGAAACAGCTGATCGCAGTGGGCAGAAGGCGCTGTGGGAGGGGGAGATGCTGATCCATGGGGCCTGCAGGCTGGAGGTGCTGGGGGTGTGTGGGGGAGCTAATAGGGAGTCTGCCAGTAGCTGCTCAGCACCCACCATTTTTTCCCCATGGTGCTCCAGCCCCAGAGCACCCATTGAGTCTGTGCCTATGGTTAGGGAGCAGAAGGATGTAGCATTCTGGCTAAATATATCGTGTCCCTCTCTAGTGACCAGTCCACATACAAGATAGGACACTATTGGTGTTGCCAGCTAAGTGGTTATTCCTTTAGCTGAAGTGATAGTGATTTTGGGGGCTGTTACAGTGGCTGAGGTCATTAATAAAATGTTTCAAATACTGGTCTGTGGTATACAGGATAACTGAATGGCACAGGAATTACCTTGTAACAAATATAAAAATGCAAGCCCATTTTTCTAAATTCTACATGCCAAATATTAAAAACTTTGAACAATGCTTTTGTAGGGTGAAAACAACAACAAAAAATGTTCAGGCAAGTTATATTCCACTGTTTCCATTTAGAGTAGCAGCCGTTTTAGTCTGTAGCCACAAAAAGAACAGGAGTACTTGTGGTACATTAGAGACTAATACATTTATTTGAGCATAAACTTCTAAGGTTCCACAAGTACTCCTGTTCTTTTTGTTTGCATTTAATCATTCATTTTAATTGGAAAAGTTGGTTGTGTTCATTACTGCAGAAAGATGGGATAATTCTTTAGTATGTTCATACTAGTACATGTCAAAACATTACTTATCAAAATGTAGTATAGGGACCAAACTCATATTCTAGGGTTTCACAACAAATTTAGCACTTTACTTTTGTACAGAATATTATTTGTCTTCACTTGAAGGTTGACTAGCTCCATTTTGGTGAAGGAGATTCTTTGCAGTGTAGTCTAAATCAGGGTGCCATCTAAGTACAAGAACCTCATTGACAGCTGCTAATGGCTGGAAACTGCTGACAGTAGTTAAGATTGGAGTGAGTTGTCGCCTGTCTTCCTGTGATAACCATTTAGAAACAAACAGTTGTTTTCAGTCTCTCAGCAGTTCACTAAGTAGACTAAATTGTGTTTATGAAATGTATGCATAGGTCATCCCAAACTGTGTTGTGCTATAAAATAAGATTTAGAAATGTATTTGTAACAAGTGTTCAGTCTAATGACTTGTAATCTTGACAACAAACATCATTTAGTAAGATGCCCGAAGCTTCATTTCAGTTAAAGAAAAAAAATTACAAATACATACTTTTATAAGCTCCATAGACATTGGAGAAAATGTGGAGGCTTTACAATATTTTGAATATGGTTAATAGGAGGGAAGTGTCATTCAAAATTAGGGATAGTAAAGCTAACAGGAATACTAATCAGAATTATAGGCAGTGCTGGTAGCACCATCTGTTGTAAAAGTTGTCCAATATTTCCCATTGTAACACCTGGTTTTCACTTTCTTATAACTGTGCCAAAATTTAACTGGTTGGCCTTAAAGTTTCAATGCTGTGTTTCTGCCTTAGGCTGAATTGTTTTGGAATATTTCAGACAAAATAGTTCAGCAGTTTCCGAAAATGAAGTTGTATAATTCTGACATTTCCTAACTTTTGAGTGTTCAAGGTTTGAGTGCAACCTTAATAATCTTCTTTTAATGTAGTTTTTTGTGTGTACTATATTTCTATATTAGGAAAGCACTCCTGAGCCAGATGCAAATTGGTTAGGAGAATTCGAAGAAGCAGCAGCAGCATTTTAAGGTCATACAAATCACCATTCATAAACAAATGTGGAGTTGTATTCATGCATTATTAATAACTAAATATCCTCTTATTAGCTGTCAGGCGAACTCCTCGCTAATCTTTCTGTGTTGTTGAAAGCACTGTTAAAGCTAAACTAATATAGTGTCTAAAATTATCTGTGTTATATTTCTTGTGGACTAGTTTGCCTCAGATGAAATCTTTCCTTGGATAAAGTGACACAGCAGATTTACAACAGTGTACACCAGATTTGACCTTGCATATCTGCTGCATATCAGTTCCCTGACATTTCAGAACCCTGGGCATTGGTGGGCCTTGGGTCCCTCTATTCTGTCTGTGGCACATAATTGCTTAGTCTCCTACTCTGTGATACTTTGGTCTAATTTTGATGGTTGGGTTTATTGTGCGAGTGTTGGGTAGTGTTGGTGTCCTGTGATATATACACCTAGATGATCTGAGGGTCCCTTCTGACTTTACACTCTGACTATTTTTAGCGTGCTAGCTCAAGCCCCCCTATCATGAGTCTGTCTATGTAGGCTGGGAGGCTCGCAGAGTAGGTGTACGCTTAAGGGCCTGATCCTGACATCTTTGCATACATGAAGTTCTCACCAGCTTTAGTAGAACTTCTGCACACAAAGGAACAGCCAGATTAAAAACAGGACATCTAAATACCATTTAAATACAATCATCTGGTATATAAGTAACATTCTCCGCTCTAGCATGTGAGTATTGGTGAACTTTGTGCCACTGTCACTATGGCTCTTCCAAGAGCATTTGTGTGGGATGCTTTTCCTTTGCTCTTTGCTGAAATATGGTTGCTGTCACCTGACTGCTGTATGTGAAGGGTTGAGACTGCCTTTGCTGGAGAGCTAGTGTTCTTTCCTGTGGAAGCAGTCCTTGCCCAAGTACAGGATGAACGTAAGGGAAGGGGCTTATCACTGGTCTTGGACAACCCTAGTTCCTGCCTTAAAGGAGGAGATAAAGGGTAGAGACAGTCAAATGGGAAATACAGAGCCATATTCTGTTCACTTACACCAATATAAGTGTGGAGTTTATACTGAACAGAAGGCTGGGTTGCTCCCTCCTGTGTAAATCTTTGGTGGGTGTGTGCAGCAGGGTGGGAGGGCATCTCCATGACGAACCCCTTATGGAAAATTCCTGCTTGTTTTTCCAACAATGAGGAGAAGAGCGTATTTCCCCTGTGCAATGAGCTACCCTCAAACCCTATGGAACCACCAGGATTCCCAGGAGGCCAAAGGTGGTGTTAGCATGGAGGTCCTGTGTCTCTCTTTGGACTTGGGAGCCTTCTTGGAAGCATGGATTTTCACTACCAGGGCTCACCTTAGCCATGGCTGACTGTGGGACTCCCTCTTAATGGTGGAGTCCCATCATACACAGGTGTTCTGGCAAATGTAATAGGTTATATTGCCGCTCCCAGGTATTCTTCACAGACCCATGGGAGACAACGTGCATCCCCTTGACTCTGACCCCATCTAGTGCAGAGCTGCCTAGTCCTCATCCCTTCCCTCCTGCACGGGTTGCAGTCTTATTGAGTTCTCTCCTTCTGATGTCTATAGGGAGTTCAAGGAGGATGGGATAGTGGTATAGAGACATCCGATCCTTTTCCTACACAGCAAAGAGAATATCTGTGGGCAGGGGGTCACATTTATGCTCCCATCATGGAGATGCATTCTAAGTATAGTTGTTACAGGGAGGAAATGTCAGTCAATATTAGGGATAGTAAAGCTAGAACGCTGATCTGTACATACCAGAAAAGCATTCTCGACACAGATACAAATTTGCTAGGGGAATCCATTGAAGGAGCAGCACAATTTCTAATAGAAAATGCTAATTTTTAGGGGTTTTTTAAAGGTTGCCTCGATCAGGGGCTTAGCACAGGGAAGTTTTTCATATCTGAAAAGAGTAAGCAGCTGGGTGAGATAATATTCTTCTTGAGTGCTTGCTCGTGTCCATTCCATGCTAGGGGTGTGTGTGCCACATGCACTGTGGCTGGAGATATTTCCCTCAGTGGTATGTGCAGGGCTGCTCTAGCGCTCTCCAGAGTTGCATGCGTATGTGCCAGTATAAGAGGCGTGGCCAGCGCCACACCCTCTCAGTGCCTTCTCACCGCCCAGGACGGCTGCTGGAATTATTATTCTTGTTGTGGCAGGGGCTGTTTTCCAGTGGTTTGGACTCTTCTCCGTTTGTTCAAAGTGTAGTTATTGTAGTTAGTGTATATAGTTCTTAGTTAGAGTTAGTATATATAGTGGTGTAAATAGTCCCCTGTGATTGAGAGACTTTTTGCCCCGGTCATGTTGGCAGCAAATGAGTGGGATGGGCAGCGGCAGTCGAGCACTACCCCCAAGAATAAAGAGGCTGAAAGACTAGACATTTTGGACAGAAAGTTTATTCAGTGGGCAGCCTCCAGTTACGTATCTCCAACCAGCGGGCTTTGCTGGGGAGGTACGATTTTAATCTATGGGACTCATTGTCCAAATTTAAGGACACCCTCGTGCATGAGTCAAGGAAGGAGTTCATTGCCACTTTGGAGACGGGCAAGAGTGTGACCGGACCTCTCTCCAGGCAGCTCTGGATGCAGTAGACTTGGCTGTCAGGACTATGGCATCAGAGGTCACTATGAGACATAGTTAGTGGCTCCAGTCCTCCGACCTCCCTCACAAAATTAAACAGTACATCCAGGAACTCCTTCCTGTTTTCAGAGCAGATGGACTCAAAACTGCACAGACTCAATGGCCACTCTGTGGTCCATAGGACTTTATATGCCTCAAGCATCGAGAAAGCACTTTAGACCAGCGCTTCCCAGACAGGAGCCCTACAAAAGAAAGGGGAAAGATTGCAAGTGTCGCCAACTCCTCCTGTCCACATCAGCCTTCCAGTCGGGCTCTCACAGATATCCCAGCGGGATCACGCAAGCCTTTTGAAGGTGCACCAGTCTCAGCTCTGGATCCGGCCCCTTTTTTGTTATTGGACAATCTGTCGCCCTTGGACAATCTGTGGCCCTTCAGCCCAGTGTGGTAATATATAACTTTGGGTCCTCAATACAGTAACAGTCAGTTATATCCTTCAGTTTTAATCCACCCCCAAGGCCGTCCACCTTCCTTTCTCACAAGGAACTTCTTGCTCAGGAGGTTCAAGCCCTCCGACGTATGGGGATCATACAGCAGGTTCCCCGGGACTTGAGAGGGAAGGGGTTCCCAATATTTCCTAATCCCGAAGGCCAAAGAGGGCCTACAGACCATCTTGGACCTGCGTCGCCTCAACAGATATCTCAAGAAGCTGAGGTTCCAAATGTCTCCCTGACCTTCACCATTCCCTGGATCATTCCTGGATCCAGGAGACTGGTACGCCACCCTCGACTTAAAGAACCCTTTCTTTAACATCTCTGTCATCCATGGCCACAGAAGATTTCTTAGGTTTGTAGTGGGTCAACGCCACTACCAATTCACCGCTGTCCCCTTTGGCCTATCAGCAGCCCCACGAGTCTTCATGAAGTATATGACGATAGGAGCAGCCTTCCTCAGGCACCAAGGTGTGCAAATCTACTCATACCTTGATGACTGGCTGATTAAAGGTCGGTCACAGGCTCAGGTATGGCACAGTATCAGTACAGTCCAGGCCACTTTCCAGGCACTGGGCTTTCTGATAAACGAGCACAAGTCAATTCTGGTCCTGGTTCAGAGAATAGAGTTAATTGGAGCAGTGCTCGACTTGACTCAAGCCAGAGCCTTCATGCTGGAGGCTCGATTCCGGACTATATTGTACCTGATATCCAAGGTCACGGTCCACCCAATTACGACTGCTTGGGTCTGACTTAAACTGTTGGGATCCATGGTGGCATATACTTATATGGTACAGTACCCAGGGCTGCATCTCAGGCTCTTCCAGATGTGGCTGGCGTCAGTCTACTCCCTGAGCAGACACCACTTAGACTCCGTACTCACAACCGGTCCTCACTTCCCTGACCAGGTGGAAAGACCCAGGATTGGTAATGAAGTGGATATGCTTTTCTGCCCCTCGACTGTTGGTAACCTTAGTTTCAGATGCGTCAGACCTAGGGTGGGGAGACCACCGTGGCAACCTCAGGACCTATGGTTCCAAGAAGAACTCTCCCTAAATATAAACATCAGGGAGGTACAAGTACACTTAGCTTGCCAAGTATTCCTTCCCCAGATCTCAGGTAAAGTACTGCAGGTCCTGACAGACAACACCACATCCATGTTTTACATCAGCCAAAACAGGGAGGTGCTCGATCTTCGGCCTTGTGCCAGGAGGCCCTCTGGCTGTGGGACTTCTGCGTGAAGCATGCCATTCACCTCAAGGATCTCAGCAGAGCCTTTTCCTCTCACCACGACTGGTTTCTTCACCCAGAGGTCATCAATGTCATTTTCCAGAGATGGGGACCTCTCCAGGTGGACCTATTCACAACCAGGCAGAATGGGAAACACCATCAATTCTGTTCGCAGCACAGACTCCTTCTCTGATGCTTTTCTTCTCTCATGAGCAGACCATCTACTATACATCTTTCCTCCGATTCCCTTGATTCACAAGGTTCTCCTAAATATCAAATGGGACAAGGCAAGGATTATCCTGATAGCATCGGTGTGGCCACACCAGTAGTGGTGTAGCATGCTTCTGGACCCCTTGGTGGTAGTACCACTCATGTTCCCACTTCCCCTGGACTTCATCTCACAAGACCATGGCAGATTGCTTCACCCGAACCTTGCCTCCCTGCACCTGACTGCATGGATGCTGTGTGGCTGAACCCCAAGGAACAAGCCTCCTCGGATCAGGTTCGACAGGTCTTGCTAAGTAGTAGAAAGCTTTCCACCAGGGCTACCTACTTGGCCAAGTGGAAACTTTCTCTTGTTGGGCCTCTGAACGGAATGTCTCTCCATTCCGAGTTTCTCTGCTTCACCTAAAGCAGCAAGGTCTGGCTGTTTCATCTATTAGGGTTAATTTAGAACCCATCTCAGCCTTCCACCCTCCAGTGAATGGCAGATCATTGTTCTCCTATGGTTTCTCAAGGGGCTGGAAATACTCTGTTCTCAGGTTCGCGAGCGGACCCCGCATGGGACTTAAACCTGGCCCTGTCAAGGCTCATGGGGCTCCCCTTCAAGCTGTTAGCATTTGTGCTCCCTACTGCTTCTTTCATGGAAGGTCACCTTTCTGGTGTCGGTCACCTCAGTCAGAAGGGTCTCTGAGATCAAAGCCCTTACCTCAGAACCTCTTTACATGGTGTTCTTTAAGGACAAGATCCAATTATGCCCCCATCCGACCTTTCTACTGAAGGTGGTGGCACAGTTCCACAACATCCAGGTTATTTTTCTACCTGTCTTCTTCCCCAAACCTCACAAGGCCACCGAGGAACATTGGCCTCATAAGTTGGATGTTAGGCAGGCCCTCACCTTTTATACTGAAAGGACTAAACCCTTCTGCAAATCCATGCAACTCTTTGTAGAATAGTGGAAAGGATGAGAGGGCTACCTGTGTCATCCCAAAGAATCTTGTCCTGGATAACTACCTGTATTCAGGCTTGTTACGAGTAGGCAAACGTCCTGCCTCCAGCCATCATGACTGCTCATTCCACAAGGGCCCAGATTTCATCAGCAGCATTCCTTGTGCAGGTACCAATCCAGGACATCTGCAGAGCTGCAGCCTGGTTGTCGGTTCATACCTTTGTGTTCCACTAAGTCATTACCCAACAGGCCCAAGACGATGCCAGTTTTAGGAGAGCAGTGTTACAGTCAGAAAGTCCATGGACTCCAAGCCCACTTCCTGGTGTACAGATTGTGATTCACCTAGCATGGAATGGACACGAGCAAGCACTCAAAGAAGAAAAAACAGTTACTAACCGTCGTAACTGTTGTTCTTTCAGATGCGTTGCTCATGTTTCCGAGACCCATCCTTTTACCCCTCTGTCAGAGTTACCAGCAAGAAGGAACTGAGAAGCGCCCCTTATACCGGCGCATATGCACGTGACTCCAGAGGGCGCTACAGTTGGCCCTACCAATAAAGGCAAAATCTCCGGCAACAGTGCATGCGGCTCACCCACACCTAGCATGGAATGGACATGAACAACACAACTCGAAGAACAAGAGTTAAGAAAAGTTAGTAACCATTTTTTATATACCCTATCATATTTCATGTGGCCATTTTTTAATAAATATCTCTTTTGATATGACTGAACTTTTGATTTTTCGAACTTGACTTTTTTTTTTAACGTGAAATGTTTCATATCCATTAAAAAAAAAAAATCTCCGGGGGAAATCACCAGTAACTTTTGATTACTATATCTAGAGCTTCTGTTTTGTGGGGTTTATTAATTTCATTTTTCACCATTTATTTTTAGCAATTTTTGAGTTTTATTTAGATGTCAAAAAATCGGGGGGGGTTGACTTTATTTTAGTATAAACTGTAATAAGTAATGTGTAATAATACAATATAGAAGACATATTATACAACATACATGTATATTACATGCATATGTATTATGTACATTACTCATCGCAGTAGTGTTGAGTAATCTCTTTATAATGTTCCCAAACAGTGCACTACGGAATCTTGAGTGCGCACCGTCAGGCTCTACACAGACCAATTAAATGTGCAACCTGCAGTTTAGAAATCACACCACCATAGTCTGCAATACTACTACTCCAAGTAGATACAAGTAACCATCTCTGGTGTTTTTCTGGTGTTTATTGGATAACCACTATTGGGGATATTTTATTTGTGTTTATTGGTTAAAACTGAGAATCAGAAGCCCTAACTATATAATACAGTTACAGGATGTCAGAACTGCAAGGTTGTCGGGTCATCTATTTGGCTAGGATTTAGTGATAACTATTTAACCTTGATCTTCACTTTGCAATGTTCTTGTAAACACGTGACTTTGATTAAATAACTTAGCATTCTGAATCAGTAGTCACAACTGCAACTGGCAGAGAGGCGACATGGTTATTTATAAAGCTTTAGGACATCCTGCAGTTTAATAGACATTTGTTTCCACTCAGATACTAAAATATTAATCTGAGCTGCACTGTAATCTGATTTTGGGTATTAACAACAGGAAAAGCTACCTTTTAAAAAATACTCCTTAATAATTAAAGAACTCTATTTCCGTTTCTACATAGGTGCGAAATCTAGCCAGCTTCCTGTAGTGAGTTTATTTTTTATGAAATGATATAGGCTCTAGCCATAGCTGTGTAGTCAGACACTGAAAGGGGAAAAAATCATGTGCTGATTTTGAACATATTTTTCTAAGATGTGTTTTATGTACATGATATTGAAACATATCCACATAAGGCATCTGCTGTGTCGTTGATCTTTTAGTGTCTGCAACATTAGGCTCAGATTATTGTGGTGAGCCACTATTCAGATTAGAGTCATAATGCAAGGAGTTGCTCTTTTTGTTGGAATTCTTAATCCGTGACCTGTAATTATATTTAAACAGGAGTAAGTTTTGTTTACTTTTAACTTTCTGGAGGCTGGAATATAGAGCTCAGTTTAGGTTAGTTTATGTACTACTTCTTTTACCCCTTCAGTGGTGTAATGATTGCATTTAAAATAAATGTGCTTGTGGCATGGCAATTGTGTATTGCCCTGCACTGTAGCTGAATTTTTTTGAACATAGGGGCAGTTAACAGTATCACAGTCTCTGATGGAAGTGTGGACAACAAATTACATTAGAACAGACACTGCTTAGCAATCCGCTGAGCATCAGAGTTGTCTCAGAAATCAGTAACCATGTGTCTTCATGCCTTTTCAGCCAACAGCAAAGAACCATATTGATAGTTGTCAGGGGGAAAAAGGGAGGTGCAGAAAATTTAGCACGACTTGTCTATTTTCCCAACTGACAGAAAGAGACAGCAGTGACTGTGTGCCAGTAGAATAATGTACAGATCACTGCAGACGGTATTTTCTAACTTCAGTTTATTATGTGTTCTCGTGTACAGAGGACCTACTTTTCAGAGGTGCTGAGCATTTGCAACTCTCAATGACTTCAGCTGGAGTTGTGCACTGAAAATCAAGCCAATAGTGTGTAAATAAGAGGTGAACAGGCCATGAGTCTGGATATTGCTTATCCTCTTAGCTAACAAGTTCAGTTAAAAAAAAACAATTGTTTGGAATTCATTGAAGATTTAGACTTAGGGGTCATAAAGAAAACATGTCTCCACTAGATTTACACTCTCATTTTAAACTAGTTAGTTTTTCATGCACTCTTTTGAAGATGCTGAAAGGCCAAAGATCCTTGCGCGTAACCGGTAAAACATAGCTTTTCCTAGAGTCTTCCTCAAGCCAGTTCTGATGACTGAAAATTCAATTGGTTATGAAGGCAGTAATTCACTATGACCCCCAATGACTTTTTCAGAAATGACAGCCACTATCCTTATGGTGGAAATATTTTTTTTAAAAAAAGACTGACCGGGTTGGTAGAGTAAAAAGAAATGCTCCAACTCTCAGATGCAGAGCAGTGTCTTGGCAGAGCATGACAGAAGTAGGACTTGTTCAGATTCCTTTGGCTTTCCAAGAGACTATTAATGTTAGTCACAATCACAGCAGTGCCTTACCTTGTATTCTCCATCCTGCTGGGCTTCCCTCTCCTACTCCTCTCTCTCGAAGAGTCTCTTCTAAAGGAAACCCGTGGAACAGCCTGAAGCTGAACAGTGTATCTCACAGCTCAGTTCCTGGATCCATTGTCTTTTTTTTTTTGTCAGCAGATCTAAAGTAGAATAAACGTGAAATGAATTAATCAATCCAGGGGACCAGCAGCATGGAAAGATAAAAACATATTTTTAGCGAGAAGCTCTATTGAACCTATTATTAGATTAACAAAAAATATTTTTCTTGTTTTATGTGGCATTTTCCAGTCACATCAAATGAGTGTGTGGCTTTTTGTGTGTACGTAATATAAAACAATTAGGTCCCAGTGGAATTCCTGAGAGCTGCATGGATGCTATGCTGACTGTTCTTTGTTGAAAAAACTATGTAGTTATCAGATGTGCCCCCATAATGACTGAAACCACAATTCTGTAGAGGAATACAGTTAGCTGCTGTAATATACATAATCTGTTCTGCTGCAGCTGGGGCAACTTTTCAGTGCTAAATAGGACACTGGTGCCAGTACTTGGCCTGTATTTATAGTGCAGTTAGTAACAGTAGGTTAACAGCTATGAACAGATAGAAATGGTTTACTGGAAGGTCAACTTCCCCATACAGTCTGTATCTACCTAGTGTCATCTGTTTTCTTTCCTTTTACTTCACTGGTTTATAACATTTCCATAGAATTCATTTAATTTTACCTATCTAGCTATATATTTGTGATGATTTTTAAGGTCAGTGCCAGCCCCGTAATTTTACCACTATCACTTCAGGGGAGGCAATTAGCTGTCAATAGGGAATGTCGATACAGCAAGTAGAGAAGCTGGCAGAAATTCTAAAGGCCTGATGCTGGAAATACTCACTACTGGGTTTAGTACTTACTGCTGTCAGTGGGACACCTCGAGGGGGTAAGTGCTGTGCTAGTAGTAAGCATTGGCAGAATCTAACCCTTAGGGCCAGCTCCTGCAAACATTTGTGCACATGCTTGCTTGAGTCGTCCTATAGAAGCATATGCATGTTCGCAGGACTGGGGTGCTATTACGTAGATAAGAAATCTAGATCTGCTTCAGGGGTTGGCAACCTTCGGCATGCGGCCCATCAGAGTAATCCGCTAACGGGTCGCGAGACATTTTGTTTACTTTGACTGTCCGTAGGCATGGGCCCCCGCAGCTCCCAGTGGCTGTGGTTCACCGTTCCTGGCCAATGTGAGCTGCAGGAAGCGGCGAACTGCAGCCACCAGAGACTGGGCCTGTGGACGGTCAGCATAAACAGAATGTCTCATGGCCTGCCAGCGGATTACCCTGATGGGCTGTGTGCCGAAGGTTGCTGACCCCTGATCTGCTTTGACCTGAAAATTATGATGATAATGCTCCTATAAAAACATAGCATGTTTTAGAGAAGTATAGCCTGCTATCCTATTTAAAGTAAATATTTATATAGAATTTTTTTTAAATAATTGGAGATATACCAATTGCCTAGAACTGGAAGGGACCTTGAAAGGTCATTGAGTCCAGCCCCCTGCCTTCACTAGCAGGACCAAGTACTGATTTTTGCCCCAGATCCCTAAGTGGCCTCCTCAAGGATTGAACTCACAACCCTGGGTTTAGCAGACCCACGCGCAAACCACTGAACTATGCCTCCCCTCCCCCCCCCCATTATATGTATGTAAAATATTATGAGGGGGTTATCACAAGCATACATTCAAGAACAACAAATATAATAAATAATGTGTATAAAGCTACCAATTAAAATTCAAAAAAGGTGAGAAACTCTATATAAAGTTTCTTACATTAACTGCTATTTTGTTTCAAATGCACCGTAGAAAGAAAAATATATACATCATTTAATGCAGGGCTTCTCAAACTTCATTGCACCGCAGCCACCTTCTGACAACAAAAATTACTACATGACCTCAAAGGGGGGACGAAGCCTGAGCATACTCTGGGCCGGGAGGTGGGGAGTAGGGAGGGAGCCTAAGCCTGAGCCCTGCTGAAGTTGAAGTTGAAGCCTGAGCCTCGCTGCCCAGGGCTGAAGCCCTTGGGTTTCAGCTCTGGGTGGTGGTGCTTGGGCTTTGGCCTAGAGCCCCTGCAAGTTAACACCAGCATTGGCAACCCCATTAAAACAGGATCGCGACCCACTTTGGGATCCCGACCTACAGTTTGAGAACTTTAATGTAATAAAAGTCTATATTTCAGCAAATTTTACAAACATAATTCAAATACTTGCATTTTTACTAGTACCATGGCATGTTACATTATTTACATATTGAGATATTATGGACTGTTTCACAGCAAAGCTTGTTTGAACATTCCAATCTTGGTAAATGGAAAGTTGGAGAATCTGCATGAACTCAGTACGTCTTGATTTTGTCGTTAGCGGGGCAGGAAAAATTACAAGAGTGCCCCACTCCCCCTAAAATTTTAGAGTAAGGATGTAACTAAATTATTGACCGCACCCTGTTAGGAGAAGTTTTATTAGAGCTGCAACTTCTCTAGCAATGTTGGGTGTGACTTCGAACTTTGGTGCTGTAAGATGTCAAGTTGCAATGCAGATAACTAAAATCAAATTGAAGAAACTATGAAGATTTGAAAGTCCATCTAGCATGTAGGTATATTTTAGTTTCCATTTAAATAATGATCAGAAGTGCCATTTAACAAAATACAGATTACAGCCTTTTCAGGGGGCTTGCAATACATTTAACTGAGGAAAAACTTCTGTTTACAAACTGTTCCTTAATTGTTTTGTTAAATAGACACTATCTAGTTAAGTGTCTGCTAATGTATTTAATCCCCAAAATACTTTCTACTCACCTGAAAATAAGGGAAATTGCATGTGGCATACCTGAAATAGACAATTTTCTGATTTTTTTTATATAAAATGTACAGTAATGGCTTAAAAAGAAAAATCAGTCCATGTTTAATTTTTTGAAACCAAACAAAATACTGTAGAAGATACTGGATACTTTGTGAAATTTACCTTCTTTTAAAGAGACTATATGTTAGGTTCTAAAATTAGAGTGTCACTGCATCCCTTTTTTATGTGATCTTTACTTGCTTCATGTGACATAAGTTGACAAGAAGATATCATTTCCTTACTGTACCGAAGGCTTGAAACATTCTGCTCTGCACTTGCTGGGGGCGAATTTCTTTCTTTCTCCTTGGATTATTAATTCTTCAGGGCAAGGATTTTGACTTCACTGGAGTCTGCTGTAATAATGACAGTTACTTTATTGCACCCTGAATACATAAATATCTCCCCCCGCCCCCCCCCAGCTTCTTTTTCTCCTCATCAGGTTAAGGGTGGATAAGTGGACACTGTGCCTATGCTGGCCTTGTGCAACCTTAATTCAGCCCCTGTCTGTGTATGTGTTATCATAAAGTCTTTAAGTATATGATCGCATACTATTTTCTCCTGCCTTCTCCCCTGTACCTGCACCCTTCATGTGCTTCTGCCCGTGTTCACCCTTCTGTTTCTATCCTATCTCCCTCTTCCACTTACAATCCTATGCCCGGTATCAGAGGAGTAGCCGTGTTAGTCTGGATCTGTAAAAGCAGCAAAGAGTTCTGTGGCACCTTATAGACTAACAGACGTATTGGAGCATGAGCTTTCGTGGGTGAATACACGCATCCGATGAAGTGGGTATTCACCCACAAAAGCTCATGCTCCAATACGTCTGTTAGTCTATAAGGTGCCACAAGACTCTTTAATCCTATGCCCCTTCTTCATCTTCTTCCCCCTCTACTCCTGCCACTGTTTCTCCCTCCTTCCCCAGGCTCCTGACCCTAGTGTTGCCCCCATCCTGTGGCTCTCCCCACCTCCATTCCGTTCAGGCTGTTTCCTCCTCCTCCTCCTCCACTGTGCCTAGGCGTCAGCTAGGGTGGGGTGGGAGGAAAGCATTGAGAGCATAAAAAGAGACAGTCTCCCTGCTCTCAGTTCCAGTGCTGAGTGCCGTAGTGTCTGTAGATGCTAGAAGGAGCTGCTAGAAGGAGCAATTCCAGGGAAAGTTCTGCTCAGTTATGCTGCCTTGGGTTGGAGTATGCTCTATGGGGATGGAGCATGTGCCCGCTGGTTGGCATGTAGGAGCTACAAGGAAACAGAACAGACAGAATTTCCAGAGAGCTTATCTTCCAAGCTCTAACAAATCTATATTGAGCATGTGGAAACTCTGATTATTGTTATTTTGTTTTTAGAAGCTCATAATTTGGCCAAATTTGGAGACATTTTCTTGGGGACATCAAAAGGCACATCCACGATATCAGGCCAGGCCCCCCTCCCCTGCCAAATTTGAAGTCTCTGCTCCAAACCAGGGAGCGCTAGAGCTTCTCCAGAAAACTGTTGTAAGAATTTTTTTGTTGAGCCAAACAAAGCTTTTTCTTAACCTCATTCTTGAAAATGGCCAAACCATTTTAGCTGAACCTTCCCCCAAAAATTAAAGTTGAGGCAGACACTGGACAAGGAATGTTTCACCCTGAATGATTAAAGTTTGGCAAAATGATACAGAAATTAAAAGATTCTGATAAAGGAAAGTGTTAGGCAGCCTTATCTATGAACATCCCTGGCTGTGTGACCTATAATAAAATATATGCTTGTGTGGTAGAAAGATTTTATTGGCATGGCATTGGAGTGGTCACATTAATTGCAAATGGCGAAGCCACGAGTGAATTATTCAGGTCATCTCAAATGAGTACCAGTAAAGCCTTTATACCACTCAACTGCATCAAGTATATTGTGTGTTTCACATATAGAAAAATAATATTAGGAATCCTTTAGAGACAGTATACGCATCTTGTTGTGGTTATTATTCCTGTCCATTTACCTGTAAAGCCAAATTCCTTAGTAACAATGAGTCCAACTGCAGAGGAGCTACAACAACTTGTAAAAATGATCTGAAATAGCTTTTCTGTCTATGTGTGTATATATACACACACACGCAATCATTAATTAATTAACTAATTTATTATTTTGAGTTCAATATTTCAGGTAATTGCAGATCTAGAAGCAAGTGCTGAGAGTCTCATCTATCCAATGATGTAAAGCTATTTCAGGGTTGCAAAATAATACACCTTAAACCAGTGATGTTTTTCTTTGAGGAACAGTCAGTGGCACAGGGGCTAAATGTTGCCCATCCTGAGCCTGGGGCAGGTGTCATTTTTTTGGGAAGCTCCACGTTTGGAAGAAGAAAGAGGAAGAATTTCTCTGGCACATTTTTAAAAAACAGTGGTTGTGTGAAGCTGCTTAGGAGGTTGGAATGTGAGACTAAGTGATAGGAAGCTGGCTTAGTGGGCGGAGGTCAGCTGAGGGAGTCAAAGATGCATGACATCACATAGATCTTGTATTTCGCAAATGATGGTGCAGGTTCTCCTGCTGATGCTACCTGGTGCTTTATATGTGATGCAAACTGTTCATATACGAAAGCTTTCCTTTTTCCTTGATGGTGAGTCACCTTGAAGATAGCTCATTGTTTAATGTGAATGCCTCATTTGTTCAGGTTACATTAGTATGAAAATTGCTGAGCCATGTAATCTATTTCTTTATCAGCAAAAAGAACAAGGAGTACTCGTGGCACCTTAGAGGCTAACAAATTTATTTGGGCATACGCATTCGTGGGCTAAAACCCACTTCATCAGATGCATGCAGTGGAAAATACAGTAGGAAGATATATATACATGGAAAACATGAAAAAATGGGTGTTGCCATACCCCCAGCTATAATGAGACTAATCATTTAAGGTGGGCTATTATCAGCAGGAGAAAAAAAACTTTTGGATTGATAATCAGGATGGCCCATTTCCATCAGTTGACAAGAAGGTGTGAGTAACAGTAGGGGAAAAATTAGCACGGGGAAATAGTTTTACTTTGTGTAATGACCCATCCACTCCCAGTCTTTATTCAAGCCTAATTTAATGGTATCCAGTGTGCAAATTAATTCCAATTCAGCAGTTTCTCATTCGAGTCTGTTCTTGAAGTTTTTTTGTTGGAGTATTGAGACTTTTAGGTCTGTAATTGAGTAACCAGGGAGGTTGAAGTGTTCTCCGACTGGTTTTTGAATGTTATAATTCTTGAAGTCTAATTTGTGTCCATTTATTCTTTTGCATAGAGACTGTCCGGTTTGGCCAGTGTACATGGCAGAGGGGCATTGCTGGCACGTGATGGCATATATCACATTGGTAGATGTGCAGGTGAACGAGCCTCTGATGGTGTGGCTGATGTGATTAGGTCCTATGATGGTGTCCCTTGAATAGATATGTGGACAGAGTTGGCAACGGGCTTTGTTGCAAGAATAGGTTCCTGGATTAGTGTTTTTGTTGTGTGGTGTGTGGTTGCTGGTGAGTATCTGCTTCAAGTTGGGGGGCTGTCTGGAAGCGAGGACTGGCCTGTCTCTCAAGATCTGTGAGAGTGAGGGATCATCCTTAAGGATAGGTTGTAGATCCTTGATGATGCACTTGAGAAGTTTGAGTTGGGGGCTGAAGGTGACGGTTAGTGGCGTTCTGTTACTTTCTTTGTTGGGTCTGTCCTCGAGTAGGTGACTTCTGGGTATTCTTCTGGCTCTGTCAATCTGTTTCTTCACTTCATCAGGTGGGTATTGTAGTTTTAAGAACACTTAACAGAGATCTTGTAGGTGTTTGTCTCTGTCTGAGGGATTGGCGCAAATGCGGTTGTATCTTAGGCCTGGTCTACACTAGGAGTTTATGTCAAATTTAGCAGCGTTAATTCGACTTAACTGTGCACCCGTCTACACCAGGAAGCTAATTAGTTCGACCTAGAGGGCTCTTTAGTTCGAATTCTGTATTCCTCCCCGACGAGGGGAGTAGCGCTAAATTCGACATAGCTATGTCGAATTAGGCTATGTGTGGACGGAAATCGACCTTAGTAGCTCCGGGAGCTATCCCACTGTTCACCACTCTGTTGACGCTCTGGACAGCAGTCCGAGCATGGATGTTCTGACCAGCCACACAGGAAATGCCCAGGGAAAATTTGACACGCTCCGGCGCCTTGTGGATGTTCTGCAGGACCGCAGGCAGGAGGACAGAGCCCCCCTGCACTGTATCTGCAACCGCCCTCCCCTGCCACAAAGTCCCAAACCCCCCTCACCCAAAGTAACAAGAAGGAGGGGCGACAGGGGCCGTGAAAACTGTCACTGCACCCCTGCAGAGTGCACAAATACAAGAAGGCTCTCATTCCCTAAATGTTGAGAAGTCCTTCCCTTCCTGGCTCACCGAAGCCCCAATCCCAGTTTCATCCCCTAACTGTGTAGTTGATTATTAAAAGTAGTTTGCTGTTAATTACTATTTCCGTCAAGTTTTTCTACAGAAGACTGTCTGTGAAGGGGGGCGGGAAGGGGGTTGTTAATTGCATAGGACAGTCACCTTTACCAGGGTACAGACACGGGGACAGGATCAACAGCAGGTCACACACACAGTGCTGTCAGTAGGCACCCTGGTCGGTCTGGGAGGTGTTTTCCATGTTCTGTGTGGGTGGGGGGGTACGTGACTTTGTGGCATGGGAGGGCGGTTACAGAACTTATGCAGCGGTCCTTGTCCCGGACCACAGAGCCACGCAGCAGGGGAATCTGTAACCGTCCTCCCCCGCCACAAGGTCACATAGCCCCCACACACAGAGTCCCGAAAAGGAGGGATGGCAGGCTCCGTTGAAACAACCAGTCCGGCACTGCAGACTGCTCTAGGAGCAGGAGCCTATCATTCCTCGAGTGTAGAAGCGGTGTTAACATCACTGCACACCCTACCCACCACAGTCTGCATCCCTGTTTCAACCCTTTAACGCGAATTCATTAATAAAGAAAACGTTGTTAATTAACAATGTTCCATTAACTTTATTTTTAAACGTGTGTTGGAAGGGGGGAAATGTGGTGAACGGGGTATGTAACCGCAGAAGAAAGTCAACAGTAACTGAAGCAGGGGCAGGTTCAGCTTCTCTGTAAAGAAACTGAACAGTCACAGGTTACCCTGCTCCCTGAGGAACCTAGCTTTCAAAGCCTCCCGGATGCACAGCGCTTCCCGCTGGGCTCTTCTAATTGCACGGCTGTCTGGCTGAGCGTAATCAGCAGCCAGGCGATTTGCCTCAACCTCCCATCCCGCCATAAAGGTCTCCCCCTTGCTCTCACAGAGATTGTGGAGCACACAGCAAGCTGCAATAACAATGGGGATATTGGTTTCGCTGAGATCCGAGCGAGTCAGTAAGCTCCTCCATCTCCCCTTGAGACATCCGAAAGCACGTTGAATGATGACAGTTACCCAAGACCACCCTCGACACATTTTCCCCCCCAGCATGCATTGTGGGGAAATCCCAGAATTCAAATGGGCAGCGGGGACTGCGGGAACTGTGGGATAGCTTCCCACAGTGCACCGCTTCCAATGTCGACGCTTGCCCCGTTAGTGTGGACTCACACAGTCGAATTAGTGTCCTTAGTGTGGACACAGAAATTCGACTTTGTAAGGTCGATTCCATAAATTCGAATTAAGTTAAATCGAACTAATCTGGTAGTGTAGACATACCCTTAGAGCTTGGCTGTAGACAATGGATCATGTGATCTACTCACTAGTCCATCTCCTGGTGTCTTATTCTAACCAGCTTCAACCAGACAGCCGACATTAAAAATAATAGCCAGTGTGCATAGGACTGGAGTCAGTGGGAGCTGTGTGTCCACAGCACCATGAGCCATTTTTTTTAGGGGCTTAAAGGTGCCTTACAATAGGCACCCCACATTTGAAAATGTTGGCAACATTTTTAAATCTCTGTGAGATACACAATGACTGCTTTCAGCTGATTAAAATATTTAAAGTATGTTAATGCCTGAGAGAAGATACTCTCTATGCTTTAGGGTCCTGATCCAAAGTCCATTGTAAATTATTACTTTTATTATTAGCATAACGGCAATGCATGGAGGCCCCAGCCAAGATAGAGCCCCATTGTGCTAGGTACTGTACAAACACAGAGTATGAGACAGTCTCAGCTCTGAAGAGCAAAGAGACCTGTTGGCTTGAGTGAACTTCGGATCAGACTTTAGCTAGAACATCTGGGACTTTACCTTTGTTTTGTAAGGAGATAATGATATGAATTCCAAACGTATTCCAAAACACCAAAGTATTCAGCTTGTTAAATCAGCATACAGGTATTGCTGGTAATGATGTATTAAACTAGAACAAGAAAATAATTATTTCTGCTTGGAAGCCCTAGCCCAGTCAGAATCTGCTTTTGTCATCAGCCAGCATGCTGTTCCGTTGCTGAGACCACAAAATATAATGATAGCTTGTACATGTTGAAATGGAACAGAGGAATAGCGGGAAAGTTTTGCAGTCTGTTTTGCATTACCTTCCAATTCTTGCTAGAAGCTGTTACTGTCCGTTCCCTTTGTCCCTACCATAAATGTTGTGTTCTAATCCAACCACAAGATGTTGGACTCGATGCAGGAATCACTGAGTGAAATCTATGGCCTGTGTTTTACAGCAGGTCAGACTAGGTAATCATAATGGGCCCTTCTGGTATTAAAATCTATGAATCATTCTGAGATGTCTTAATTTAAAATTTAAAAAATAAAGGTAATAACAACTGGTCCTAACAAATGGGTGTCCAGAATCTTATAGTAACAGCCATCCTCCTGTTATGGTGTAAATGACATTCACTGCCTCCCATGTTGCACTTATTCCCAATTCTGTATTTGGGTGAGGTATCAATTATGAGGCCAACCAATGTAACAAAACCTCTAGTGGATTTCTGCCAACCTCAAAGGTGCTCTAAAATCAACCAATAATTTCTCCAAACATGCAACCAAACAATGTATTCACGTGTAGACCTAGCCATAAATACAGAAATGCCTTGACACAATACTATATCTACTCATAACACCAACTGGAAGCAACAGAGGAAGAAAAAATCTCACCAAAATAGGACTAATCACATGCAGAGGGAAATTCCTTCCTAGATCCCAAAGGTAAGCAGTTAGAAGATTCCCCTGAGCCATACTAGTCAGTAATAATTGTAAAATCCCTGGCACAGTTGTACTTCTACCTGTGTTAACATTTCCCCAGAACACTGGTGTTCTTTCCTGAGTTCCTGATCGTACCCCCCCACTGTCAAGAGAGAAAAGGCAGGGCAAGTTGTCTGAGGTGCTGAGCAGGGAGCGGGTATGCACTCTGGCTCCTAGTTGTGGTCCTAAATCATTTTCTGTACAGCAAGAGGAGGAGATCAGCTGATCAAAGTATTGGAGGGTTATCGATGAGTCAGTCACAAAAGTTCCCTTTTTATTTGCCTGCTAGAGCCAATCAACAACTTAGTTTGAGAGAGAAACTTGTCCATCTCAGCCTACCTCTTGGGACCCACCCATTCAAATGGAGACCTATATTCTTGGAATTTCCCCTCAAACTTTATAGTGATTCACCTGTGTTCTTCAAGTGCCTTCCGTGCTGCACCACAAAGATCTGATTTAATAAGTAGCCATAATTTCAAGCAGGTTACGCAGACAGTTCAAACTGGGGGGGGGAGGGCGGTGTGTGAAACTAATCCAGTCCTCCACCAAAATAGCTATTTTCAATTCCAGTGCCCGAATTAACTTTCAACAGGATTTGACCTTTGTTCTTTGATTGTGGTACAAAAGAATATGTAGATGCCAAATGAAGAGGCTGAAGTAATGATTATATGCAAAGATGCTGCTAAGCATGTAATTAAAAACTGGCCTGAGAGACACCCCCAAATTTTACATTCTAATTTTATTTTATACTGCCATTTAGGGGAGGGATAAATTCACCTCTCCCACATACATACTCTCTCTGCACCTGTTTTACAGTTTAATGGGCAGACGTGGGATCCATCCTTTGTAGTAAGTCTGCTCTTTATTGTTCAGATAATATTATGCAGCATTTGATAACGGAAATTCTGACCCCTCAGATACTCAAGTCTAGACTAATTGGCTTCAGCTCTTAGTATTTAAATTAGCCGGCTGTAGTGTCAATGAAAATTGAGCACCAAACATTTGGTAGGAAATTCTTGTCTTCTGCTTTCTCTGTCTCAGAGTGATAAAATTGCAGCAAAATGTGCTTCAGCTCATCAAGGTTTGAGGAAGGTAAATTATTTTTTTTGGCCATTTTAGCTTCGGAAGTGAGCTTCATTTCCTGGGCAAAATGATATTCTATATCAAGTTTTTTATATGACTGTATTTACACTCAGGGCACCTTTCAATATTGCCAGCAATCCTGGTATTTTCAGCATTGTCCTTGTGTTTTACTGGATAAGCCTTTACTTTCAAGGCATTCATGGATCAAACCCTTACCTTAAAAGTCCACAAAATATCACTTTGCACCACGTGTCACAAAATGCTAATCTTCTGATGAAATGTGGTAGTATTTTCATGTAATTGCAAACTAACATTGTGCTCTTAGCAAATCTATATAACCATATTTTCCTGTCACGGCTATCCATGTCTGCCTTTGTGCATCTGCTCTGTTTTTGCTTGTTACACCCATTTACGTCATGTCTTTATTAGTATTGACTTCAGTGGGGCTCCTCACCAGTGTAGAGTCTGCTTGTGTGCATCATATTGCAGGATTGGGGCCTTAACTGGAAGCTCTTCAGGGCAGGAGCTGCCTTTTACTATGTGTTTGAGCAATGTCCAGCAGGGTGGGGCCCCAACTCTGACTGGAGCACGTGGGGTCTACTATAATGTATAATAACAGAATGTTAGGACATTGTGACACAAGAAGGACATGTGACAGCAGAATAGGAAGCTGACCTTCTTATGTGCTTCTCTGTCTGCTAATCTGGACATTGTCCTCTTCCCCTGAAAGATCTTTCTACAGGAAAGGGCATCTCCTTTCTACAAACATCAGACAGGTAGATGGTAATTACCTCCTGAGACAGAGTTATATTTACTGTGTCACTGATGATGGAGGCCCTACCAGGGAGGAAGGAGCTCACTCTCAGAGTGGATAGTAAAGCCTTTTCGTCATACCAAGGGACACTACATATGGAAGCAGCACTGGTTCCATCATGCCATGTATCTGCGCACTACGGAGTGAGCTGGCAGTGAGCGTACCAGAAACACTTGTTACTGGGAGGTGTGTAAAGCCTCATCTAGACTGTGGATTTTCCCCGATTACAGCCACTGGTGTAGCTGTCCAGTGCAAACCCTTAATTTAGATTGGCAAAGCTGCTATTTGCACCGGTAATCCCAGACAGCAGCTTTGCCTGTCTCCATTAGGGTACTGGTTCAGCTACACTGATGGCTGTAATTGGGGCAAATACCCAATATAGTCAAGGCCTAAACTGTTGTTTTTGTGAGGTTTCCCTTCCCCCAAGTGCTTTGGAAGCTTTATCGGGGGGGGGGGGGAATGTGGAGAAAACGAGAAATATCGTAGAATCACATAAACCAGGGAAGGAGAAAACCTATTAGCCTCACAGACACCACTGTGATGGGGGGCCTTGTAAGTACCTAGGTGTCTGTCTACTAAACACCTAACAATCTATTATTAATTATTTGTATGTGCCAATGCCAAGAAGAC
This sequence comes from Mauremys mutica, assembly GCF_020497125.1. Lineage (NCBI taxonomy): Eukaryota > Metazoa > Chordata > Testudines > Geoemydidae > Mauremys > Mauremys mutica. Next base: position 273,575,210 of record NC_059073.1, read on the forward strand.
CCAGTCATATGCTAGGTGCTATACAAACAAAATAAAAAGATGGTCCGTGCCCCAAAGAGTGTACAATTGAATGCATCCTTTGCCAGTAGAGGATTGTTCCTAGAGTTTTATTCTACAGCTTAGGCGCTCACATTTCATTAACGCTGCTGGCAGTTAATATAAGTGGGAACAGCTGTAGTCCATCAGTGCTGTATCTGAAATGTCTAGCAAAAGGGTACTTTAACGTTCCATATTTACTATAGACAGCATGAGATCACTATGCAAACAGTGTCATGTTGGCACTTTACCTCCCAGTTATAACAAGTAGTTTGTCATTTATAATCTTGGTGTGTCCTATCAGTTGGAATAATGAGCTGTGTTTTCATAAAGTGTTGGATTTTTAGGAAACTGCTCTTCAGCAATAGCTGGCTCTGTAACCCTCACTGCTTTTACAGTAAGCACAGAAAGGCTAGAAGAAGTGCAGATACCCACTGGTGCATGGGGAAGGGAAGCGAAAGTGGCATCTCTGCACCTTCCCCTAAAGTGATGGATGCCCCTTCTTTGAAAGAGCATGTGGTTGGGGCTCTGGAGGAAGTGGCCAGCTGCAGGGCAGGTCTTGGTTGGTGTGTATGGAAGGTAGACACTGTTATGAGAAGGCAAGGGAGTGTGTGTGTTTCATGCACTGGGTAGCTTTACTTACTATTTTTTATTCCTGGCAGCATCAAACATAATATCAGAGGAGCCAGGCGGGCAGATTTTTCTGATGTCTGACGGAAATTATATCAATGCATTTTTCAGACTTCAGTCACCGATTTGTGAGGGTTCCCCCCCTGCACCTTCTACTAACAACCTTCCAAATACAAGTAAATAATTATCAAACTCATTTGTCTCACAAAGCATTTTTTCATGACTATTAAAATCTAACCCATTGGCAGAAGTTGGATTCACTGTTCTTTAATTTCTGCTTTATTTCTTAGGGCCCAATTGTGTATCCCTTATTCATACTTCACATCACGTCACCTGTCAATGGTACATATGTGGCCCCCTTATGGTAGTAGCTGAGCACCTCACAACATCCCTGTGTGTGTGTGTGTTGGGGGGGGGTACTGTTACCCCAGTTTCACAGATGGGGAACTGAAGCAGAGAGATGTGAAGTGATTTGCCTAAATTTACACAGGAAGTCTGTGTCAGAGCAGGGACTTGAACACAAAGTCCTTGGCTTGGTTCCAAACCACTTGACCATCCTTCCTTACCACCTTCACTGGATTACCCGTGAGACAAACTTCTCCTCACCATGTGTAAGAATTACACAGCTGATCAGTAGGGCTCAATCCTGCTCCTTCTGAAGTCAGTGGGTGCTTTGCCATCCACTTCAGTGGTCTGAGGATTGGGTCCTCATTAGTTCATTGTTGTTAATTAGATGCATGCACTATGTTTTTCAACGTAGCTCAGGCATATGAACATAATTTACTAAAACACATATATTCAGATAGGAGTTAAAATGTGTCTTACAGGTTAAACAGTTTTTTTGTTTTGTTTTGTTTTTGGCAAAAGGAAGCTGATGAGCATTTGGATACGACACATTCAAATAAGACAAAAGGACAGGAAGTATGGCAAGAGATCACCCTGGCTTAACCAAAGTGGAAAAAAGTGGAAACTAGGTCAGATTACAAAGGATGAATATAAACAATTAACACAAGTATGTAGGGACATATTTAGAAAGTCCAAGGCATAAAATGAGATTAAACTAGCTAGAGACATAGAGGGTAACAGGAAAACATTCTACAAATACATTAGAGGCAAGAGGAAGGCCAAGGACAGGGTAGTCTATTACCCAATGAGGGAGGAAAACAATAACAGAAAACGTAGAAATGGCAGAAGTGCTAAATGACTTTTTTGTTTTGGTTTTCACTAAAAAGTTTAGTAGCAATTGGACGTCTAACATAGTGAATAACAGTGAAAATGAAATAGGATCAGAAGCTATCATAGGGAAAGAACAAGTTAAAAATGACTTAGACAAGTTAGATATCTTCAAGTCACCAGGTCCCATTGAAACACATCCTAGAACAGTGATTCTCAACCGGGGGGGGGGGGGGGGGGCGGGAGCAGGTTTCAGGGGGCCCACCAAGCATGGCTGGCATTAGATTGCTAGGGCCCAGGGCAGAAAGCCGAAGTCCTGCCAGCTGGGACTGCAGCCTGGGGCCCCAAGCCCTGCCACCTGCGACTGAAGCCGAAGCCTCAGCAACTTACCTTCGTGTTGCCCCCTGTGCTGTGGGGCTCTGGGCAATTGCCCTCCTTGATACCCCGTTACACCAGCCCTGGCTTTTATATGCAGAAAACAGTTGTGGTGGCATAGCTGGGCCATGGAATTTTTATAGCATGTTGGGAGAGCCTCAGAAAGAAAAAGGTTGAGAACCCCTGTCCTAGAATACTCAAAGAACAGACTGAGGAGATACCTGAGCCATTAGCGATTGATCTTTGAAGAGTGGTGGAAACTGGGAGAGATTCCAATTCAAATAGAGTGAGAATCTATAAAAAGGGAAATAAGGACAACCCGGGGAATTACAGACCAGTCAGCTTAACTTCAGTACCCGGAAAGATAATGGAGCAAATAATTAAGCAATCAGTTTGCAAACATCTAAAAGATAATAAGGTGATAAGTAACAGTCAACATGGATTTGTCAAGAACAAATTGTGTGAAACCAACCTAATAACTTTCTTTGACAGGGTAATGAGCCTTGTGGGTGGGAGGAAATGGTAGATGTGTATATCTTGACTTTAGTAAGACTTTTGATATTGTCTCACATGACCTTTTCATAAACAAACTAGGGAAAGAGAGCCAGTCCTCGGACTTATGACACAATTTGTTCCTGAAAATCGCGTCCTAAGTCAAAAACATCGTAACTCAAATTTCCCATAGGAACAATGCCGGATTGAGTGTCATAAAGTTGAAACACAATGACAATTTATAAGTGCCGTTCACCGTAACTTGAACATGGTAAAGTTGAGGACTGCCTGTACAGTATAGTAGCTAGATGGAGCTACTATAAGGTGGGTGCATAACTATTTGGAAAACTGCTCCCAGAGAGTACAGTCAAGCTGGAAGGGCATATTGAGTCGGGTCCCACAGGGATCATTTCTGGGTCCAGTTCTGTTCAATATCTTCATCAATGATTTAGCTAATGGCATAGAGAGTACATTTATAAAGTTTGCGAACAATACCAAGCTGGAAAGATTGCAAGTGCTTTGGAGGATAGAATTAAAATTCAGAATGGTCTGGACAGCCTGGAGAAATGGTCTGAAGTAAATAGGATGAAATTCAATAAGGACAAATGCGAAGCACTCCACTTAGGAAGGGACAATCAATTGCACGCATACAAAATGGGAAATGACTGCCTAGGAAGGAGTACTGCAGAAAGGGAAATGAGGGTCATAGTGGACCACAATATTATGCTCATTCTGGGCTGTATTAGCAGGAGCGTTGTAAACAAGACACGAGAAATCAGTCTTCCGCTCTACTCCACACTGAGTAGGCCTCAGCTAGAATATTATGTCCAGTTCTGAGCACCACATGTCAGCAAAGATGTGGAAAAATTGGAGAAAGTCCAGAGAAGAGGAACAAAAATGTTTTGAAGTGGAGGGAGGTTTGATGAGAGCTGTGTGCATGCTTGTTATTTTTGTTGTTTTTGGAACAGAAATAGTTGCAAAAAGTAGTCAGAAGTTAATTCTTTCAGTAATTATGCAAATCTTCCATTCTATAGGGAATTATGAAATATGATTTCCCTCTTGATAGTGGATCCCTTTAATTCTGTAACATTTTCTTTTACTTTTTCCCCTCAACTTACATTCTGGAACATATGTGTTTATACTCCTCAGGAGATGCAGCTGTATGCTACTGAATTAAAAACTGGGCAATGTAAATATATGTAAGGGTATTCAAAGTATCCTGCTTCAATAAGATACGTTTTTTGAACTAGCATGGCTTCTAACTGCAACACTGAAGAAATAGCATCCCAGAATCTTGAGGAGACAGAGTTTCCATATTATTGCTGTTCAAAATCAGAGGAATGGGAGGCACAGGAAAGCAGACAATGTTGTAAGAACATCAAATGTTTAAAGCATAAATAAGTTAAACTACTTAAACTTAAAGATGACGCGGAGCTGTTGCTGACATTACAAGCCCTGTGGGAAAAGCATTTTGTAAAATTAGTTATACAGAAGATATTGCAGATCCATGTAGGACACTTACACACTTACTGTGATGTATATGACATACACGGGAAGTGGTGTAAAATGGTTATATTTTGCAGACAAGCCATTATGGAACTTATGAGTCAGGGTGAACATAAATAGTTTTGTCAAGGAGAGCCTCCAGACTTGGATTCACACAAGCATCAAACCCATTATACTATCCAACACATCAGGTTGTGTCAGGCAAATGTTATTAATGCCTGTTTCCTGGAGTTTATAGTCAGCTGTAAAAACTGACTTGAGGCTAAAGATTGGCATCCAGTGCCTTTACTTGGGAGCAATCAACCCAAACAAAGAGATCTGAGTGTCATTTTAGACAGTTCAGTGAAGACCTCAGCTCAATATGCGCAACTGTAGTCAAAAAAGCAAACACGAGTATAAGATGCATAAGGAATGGGACGGAGACTGATGAGATAACCATTTTCAAATATGTTAAGGGCTGTTATAAAGAGGGTGGTAATCAATTGTTCACCTGTCCACTGAAAGAAGGACAAGAAGTAATGGGTTTAAACTGCAGCAAAGGAGATTAAGGTGACATAGTAGGAAAAACTTTCTAATTGAAAGCTCTCAAATAGGCTTTCAACAAATGTTGTGGGATCCCCATCATTGGAAGTTTTTAAAAACAGGTTGGACAAACACCTGTGATGGATAGTCTGGGTTTACTTGGCCCTACCATAGTGCAGAGGGCTGCTGGACATGACGACTTCGAGGTCCCTTCCGGCCCTGCAGTGATTCTGTGATCACACTCATATTTTTTTAAGAGAGTGAAATCTCAAGTATTCAACTCTTGTTCTGACCACAGAAAATCTTTCCTCCGATCTAATAAAACCAGTGGTTCCTGGCCAATGGGAGCTGTGGAGTCGGCACTCAGGGTGGGGGCAGCACGCAAAGACCCCTGCCGCTGACCGCCCCTACGCCTAGGGACCAGCCACACCAGACGCTTCCAGGAGCCACGCGGAGCCAGGGCAGGTAGGGAGCCTACCTTAGTCCTGCTGCGCTGCCAACCGGACTTTTGGCCCATTAAAATCTCCCGGATTGCTTACAGTAGCAACTGGGAGATTGAGGCCGATTCCATGAGACTCTCAGCCAATCCGGGAGGATTGACAACCCTAAGTCTTGGGCTCTGGCCACACAATCTTAGACTCCATCCCCATCTCCAAGCCACGGGGCTTTGGGTTCTGGCTACGGGGCTTCAGGCTCTGGCCTCCCACTGTTTCCACAGGCCCCCCAACTCCATCACCCCTCGCACCTACTGCCTACCCCAACCCCTCCGTCCAAGCTTCATTTGTTCCCAGGCTGGCCCGGGCTGAGTAAGTCTTCTGTGAAAAGTGATACTTTTATGTTTGTTAATATCACTTTTTACAACAGATTTACTAGCTAGCAATAAATAAATTACAGTGATTTGGGCGTGTATATGTGCATATTTATTTGGTTTTCCTAAAGCTAATTAAGTATTTTAGGAAAAAGATGTGAGAGCGGCCACCATCCAGAGTTGGTGGCCGCACTCTGAGGCCACCAAAACATTTGTTCTGAGAATCCCTGAACTAGCGATTGATGAGTCTGCTACAGCCTTGGCTAAAAGAGATGTGTCTTTTAGCTCATGCAGTATAGACTCATACATTAAACTCCAGAGGTCCCAGGTTTGATCCTATCTGATGACGACCGTAGTCTGTTGGTGTTACATGTACAGGACCTTAATACTGTGGAAAAATAAAAAGGATTCCCCAGTGTAACAGGGTGGCTTCCCCCTTTAAGCCCAGAGACCCAGGGCTGGCCAGGCCCTGCCACAACTGGGCAGAATGTCGGACCAGGGTCATCCCTACCCATATGCAAAGTACGCAGCTGCGTAGGGCACCAGGAACTTTGGGGCACCAAATTTCCTGGTGTCCTACGCAGCTGCATGCTGCTCCAGCCCCTGCTCCACGTCTTCCCCATGGCCCCAGTCCCACCTCCTCAGACCCCTGCTCCACCCCAGCCCCGCCCCCCCCCACTCCACCCCTTCTTGAAAGCCCCCATCTCGCTCTTCCCGCCCTTGCTCTGCCCCAGCCCTGCCCCCACTCCCCTGAGCAGGGGGTGGGCCAGCACTCGCTGGTGGTAGGAAGTGCAGCGACCTGGCCTGCTCTGCTCTGCCAGTGAGTGCTAGGGGGTGGTTCCCCCCTGCCCCCCAAGCCTGGGAGCCAAGCTATCAACCAATTACAAATTTGAAGAATGAGTTGTCCATGACAAAATGTTTGAATATTTTCATAGTCCAGACTGTTTTTTGCATTTTTTGTTTGTTTGGGTTTTTGAGAGACAAATATATCAGAAAGCATTTAATCTACATTTAGGATGGTACAAAATGGAAACCCTTCCCATATATCTTAGACCAAAGATCTTGAACATTTTACATGAAGTGGCATCAAAATATATTTTTTCCCCCTATCAGAGGTAGTTTTAAGCTATAATAGTCCGAATAAAGATGAGGAAAGAAGCACCACTCATAATTCTATGATAAAGGAAAACAAGGGTTGTTGTCTGGTTTGCCAAAATCTGTAGGCCATCGACAGTGGTTTGCTTGCATTATGTTTATACTATTATTTCCTGTCTGTAAATAAATGAATATACTTTACTGTTCATGGACATGTCCGTTATTCTACCTATCTTTAAAATACAGAGTTTTTTCTTTTAACATCTTTTAAGGAGAAACTGTTTTCTTGTGGCCTGATCCAAAGTCCATTCAGTACTCCCACTGATTTCAGCAGACCGTAAATCAAGCCTTAGAGGAGTCATTACAATCAGCTATAGCAACAGGAAAGTGCTGTTGCTGTTTATGATGTCAAATAGTTAACATTGCTGCATCAAGAACTATGTGGCAAAGCACAAGTTTGTAATAAAGCAAAAGCTGTTTGGAATGTTAACAGTCAGAAATAGAATCTTTTAGACACTTGGAAATGCCTGTAATTACCTAAACAATGCTTCATGTATCAAGAAAGTCCCTTCCTAGGTGTGTCACTTTGAGATTTAACTAAGGGTTTTAGGTACAGACAGTTGATAATTTTATTTTGTAGAAACAGCAGCATGTAATGTTTAAGTATAGTATATTGAAGAAATGTCAGCTCCTTTAAAACATTTTGAAGATCAGGTCAACGGTTACAGTTTTTAGGAAAAGTAAAAGTTAGATGAGCACAGCCAGATTTTAAACAAACAGTACATAATTCTGTCTTAAAAGAAGTTACTGAATTTTTTTTTTTAAAATACAAAGAAGGGGGAAAATATACAGAACAAAACTGGATTTTTAAGGACTGCACAGCTGCATCCACTCGACTGCAAGTATAGGGCTAGACTGTGTATTGGCCCTAAATAGTTGTGCCATCCACTGCACAACCAAGTAAGGTTTGTCCAGGCTTAGATAGCAGTCTCTGGGGGCCACTCCTTCCCACAGGAGTGAGTGGGTGGAAGGTGCTCCCAACACACCATCTGGGGGAAAGAAGCTGCATCCGGTAAAGGGTTGTAATAAATTACTTGTCATTAGTTTCGTGCACATCTGTGATCTTCTTAGGTTTGCATGTGGGAGAGCACTGGTCTATTTCTGGGATAAGGCTTCAATAAATAAACGTTCAGGGGGTGGAGAGATTGGTTTGAACATGCTGCATTTTAATGTAGACCAGACAAAGCTGCCTAGGACTCCAGGTTGTTGTTTTTTTTTTAAATCTTAATACTGTACTCTTGGAATGCAATTATTGCAGTTTCCTAGGTGATGTTCAGATGTGCTGAACACTGGAGATGGAACCTTTTGTTAACCTTTTTTCTATTCTCAAGTCACATACCAAAGACACTATTAAATGATGGGAGCTCAATTTCCATGTGTGGGCTTCTAAATTAGGGCATTCTGTGCCACACTTGTGTGCTCAAACAGCAATTTAGCATTCAAATACCTCTTTTAGACTTCTGCGTACCAATTTGGTTACTTAAGTGCTTTAAATCTATAAATTTGGCCTGAGACAGGTTTTCAAAGTTAGGAACATGTGGATATTTGCACATGCCTAATAAAATACCAATGTGCACCCAGCAGGCACAAGCTGTGGGTCTATTTTTGAAACCTAGCCCGTATATTATTATAATGCAGTATTACCCTAAAAATGACTTGGCGTTGTGTTATTCCAGATCCATTGTATTTCACAGCAGGTTAAATTAGACCCTTAGTATGGAACACCATTGACTTCACTTCATGTCTCCATTTTGGAGTAGGTCTCTGTGCACTAAGGAACATCTAGTGCATGGTATCAGGGTCCATGTGCACTGTTGGTGCATAACACATTAGTGCACTATAGATTTACACCTGGCTTATAATGCTTTTAGTCTTCACATGACTATGCACACACCTTTATGGTGCTGACAGAGAACGTTTTGGGGAACATTTATTTTTGTTTGTTTATAAATGCATTTTTCTGGAGTCAGCGGAATGTGAGTGGGACTATAGTGGGAGGCAGATGGGTCTGAGTGGGAGCAAGGAAGGTTGGAGGAACAGAGGGAAGGAGTGCTGGGATGGGAACAGAGAAGTATGAGCGGAAAAGAGGTTTGTCAAAGCAAGTCATGTAAATTAGCAGGAAAAAAAAAAAGACAGTTAAAGCAAATGCCAACAAAGCCATGTGGCGGCTTGAGTCACGGGTTGTCATCTGGAGGAATGATGAGGGAACTGAAGTATCAAAGGCTGTGAAGATTTGCCTCCAGGGAAACAGGAGGATGTAAATCTCCACCTCTAGCAGGCCAGATGAAGAGGTCTCTGGAGGGACGTGTAGTTGTGGATTGCCCTGGGACCTGGCATCCTATGTGGTTGCCCCTTGATCTGATTAAACTTCCTGTTCACTAGAGATGTGAGGCAGGCCCTGCACTCAACCCATCTGTCTGTTATATACCTTATTTTCAGTATCCTCTACAGTGTGGGGACTCCATAAAATGTTCCCTAGGATGGAATATTGAGTCCTCTTATATAGATATTGTACCAAAGCAGAGTGTCAGAATGCAGAATCAATACTTTATCTGGGAAGTATGCCAAAATATACAGTAAACACTATAAAATGTTTGCAGTTCCAATATACGCTGCAGTCCTAGAGAAGGATGTGTTTTTCCAAGCACTTGAGACATCTGTAGCTATTACAAGAGGAAGAGAGGTGATATGATCCCACAAAGTTTCTTCTAGGGGCAAATCCACCCTCACTTCTGTGGCAGTGGAAGTCTCCTGGCATCAGAATCATTGCAATTCTTCTGAATCAGAAGAAAGCTGACCTTGGGTCATCCATGCTAGGGGTATGCACCTCCTGCATGTCATGAAGCCTAGCTGGGATTCTTGTAAGACTCTGTGCAATGGGTGGTGGAGCCATGGTAGAAGTGGGCTGGGAGAATGTACAGGTAGTGTCCAATGATCTGCTATTGCACAGTTGTTATTGGTCTATCCTCCCTCCCTGTCCTTGAGGAGGAGGTATTAAGGCTGCAGTAGGCTACATCAACAAGTAGCTCTGTGGGGTGATTCCTCAGTTGTGTCAGGACCTGGGGTTAGGATTCTTTCTCTCTCAGCCTCCTTACAGAGGTACCTAGTGTGGTCTATATGCAGGGTCCCTGGATTTGAGCCTTAGTGCATTATCTTAGTTGTGGCACAGCACGAACTGCATCTGACGCTTGTGGAAACTGTTTCTGGTAAGTAAGGTGCAGTGCAAGGTAATATTTGTTGTTTTTTAAAGTCTCCTGCGTATATATGTGTGCCTTTAAAATAGCTTGTAAAGATGATTAAAAACTGCCTGATTTCCCCCTTCAAATCACAAAAGTTAAGCATGATAATACTCTTAATTTCTCTGTGGGGACAACTTTCAGATCATCTGCCTTACAGAATACGTTTTGCTTTCTTTGTTCTGTCATCCAGTTGTCAACTACACAGAACCAAGCTTTTAACGCTATCCCTCAGCAGGAATGGCTTCTCTCTCCTGTCTCCTGTGCTAAGCAGTCAGATGGCAGCAGCAGCATCGTTAATTGGCAGGGATGGAGCAGGCCATTTATTTAAATATTTTCTTTGAAGTTTACTAAGTGGAAACGGGGAAGAGAAAAGCCACAAAGACACCCTGTGTGGTGTTACTGGACAGGCTTCCAGAGCGGACTCAGTATATTATAGCAGATATTAGGTTGTGATGTAGAACTCTCCTTCTGGGGCAAACTCACAGCCCTCACTGGGCTAAGCGGCTGCTGTTGGATACTTTCCCAACAACACAAGTAAGGAGTCCCTGACAGAAAGACAGCCTATCCATGGAAGGGATAGATCTGGTGCGTCAGATCCAATCGTGATAGAAGGTACAGATCTTCTATAACTATCCCTGATTTATACCTCATCTTGCTGTAAAAATGTTCTTCTTTTGGTGTCTAGTCATAATTCAAACCAATCTCTTCTACACCTCTGTGGACGCCGGGATTGGGGATATGTATTGTTTTGCAGGCAGAACAGAAGCACTGGCTGATTTGCTGCAATCTCCTGCTCCCATTAGGGGTTTCTTAAAGATGTGAACTACCTGACTAAGCATGTGGCTGGTGCCATGAAATCCATTCTAGTGTGGACTGGGAAGATTATGCATCCATAGTCTTGTTTTTTGGAGAATTTGTAAAAGAAGTGGTGTCTTCCAGTCCTCTCATTTGGGGGGAAAAATGGTAGAAAGATCACTCTGATGATAGTTACTAATAGAATATACAGCGAGAGCTGGAGAGACTTAGGATTTGAAGCTTTGCATTCTGCATCAGGTAATTTCCTGGATGGGTGAATATTTTATCTAAAGAAGATCTTGATCATAAAACAGTAGAAACCTTAAGGAGAAATTTTAGGCTAATTGTAGTACATTTGAGGACCTCCAGATGCTCAGATAATACAGTGATCAGTGCAAGATGTGAACTTGAATGCAGAAATTCTAGCAAACAAGGTGTTAATTTCTTCCCTGCCAAAGGGAGCAGCATAGATTTTTCTGTAAATGCCAGAGTGCTCTGAGTTTCCTTAATAGTATTTCCCAAGATTCCATCAAGTTGGCTACCAGCACCATGGTTACCTTGGTGCTTGCTAGAGGGTTTTCCAGCTCTGGCTGTGGAGCAGTGACCTCATTGATAAAATGAACCTCATGGCTAGTCCTGTTGCAAGGCTTTGGTATTTTTGCATCTCTGGATGCAGCTGTCAGACTCCTCAGCAAATAAAGCTGCAGTCGATCCTGCCAGCAAAAATATCCCAGAGCACTGATCCTGTCCAATTCTCTCCATCTACAAATCTCCTGTAAAGTACAAACAATTCATGCCACCATCTGTCTGCTTCCCTGGGTCATGTTTCCAACCAGTCTGAAAAGGGTTAATGTTCTAGTGATGCCACTGACCTCATGTACCATCAGAACCTGTGGGAGAGGAAAACATTTTACCTTCCACGTTTGGCCACCATAAGAGAGGACATTTGGATACTTTTTTTTAAGTAGACCAACTTTATTCAGTTTCTCTCCCACTGTGACTCCCAAACTAATAATGTCATCAGTTCAAGGAGAACTCCCAGAAAGGGTAAGCTTTTGCAAAAGTTAAATACTGCAAAGATTTTAAGAGCAGGAAAAGCCTGCAAAAATTTATGGGAATGCATTCTAGGTTGTTGTCAGGGGATTGGGTCATAGGCGTAGTGGTCACAGCAGAAGTCAGGTCTAATGGTATGAGTCCAAATGTCAGAGCTGGGGATCGGAGCTGAAGATCAGAACTGAAGTCAGAGTCCGAATGCCATTGCCAAGGGTTGAGACAGAGTCAGAGCCAGGAACTAGAGCTGAAGGTCAGAACCAGATTACCCGGGATCAAGGAAGGCAGGAGCAGGGGCTGGTTCTAAGGCAGGAGCAAGGCTGGAAAGGACTGAAACAAGACCAAGAGCAGGGTAGGATCTAGGCTGGAGCAAGGCTGGGTGCAGGGCAAGGTCTAGGTTTAGGGTTGTCAACCCTCCCAGTTTTGCCAGGAATCTCCCGGAATTGGGCGTTATTTCCCGGAGGCTACTGAAGCCAAACCAGGAGATGTTAGCCTGCTAAAAGTCTGGTGGCACATCAGGGCTAAGGCAGGCTCCCTGGCTGCCCTAGCTCTGCTCCACTCCCAGAATCGGCCGGCACGTCCCTGTGGCCCCTGGGGGGGGGAGGGTGTCCAGGGGTCTCCACATGCCGCCCCTGCCCCAAGTGCCGACTCCGGAGCGCCCATTCGCCAGGAACTGCGGGGCAGTGCCTGTAGGCAGTCCAGAGCGTATATGCTGTCTCTAATGTTCAAGTTAGAACCCTGGAGAGCTACACTAGTAGAACCATCAAAATTAAAGATGGAAATGACTGGTTGTGTTATCTGGTTCATCTTCCTGTCAGTACACAGTAACTTCCTACCCCACATTGTTCTAGTAACCATCAGCTAGGGCAGGTTCATGGCTTGAGTACACTTAAAGGATACCTATTTTCATATTCCCATGGTGCTGAAGTACCTGTGTGTTTGTGCATCTCAAGTTTGTCCTCAATCCCAGACACTTAAATAGCCTGCACCCACCCAATATTTACAAAGATCCTAGTAGTTGTAGCAGCCGGTCTATGTCAACCCAAAGACACCATTTATTCAATAAGTCACTGTTGCAATTCTCCTGCTTACTTCTCCACTTTGTGTTTGACAGCCATGGAAACTTGATCAGAAAAGGGAGGGAATCTTATGTACCAAAACTTCAGTGCATTACGGTTGCCTTACACATGGGAATAAGCACAACCTATGATTGGGAAAATGTGTAGGGAGAAATACGTGCCCCATGGATATCAGTGAGAGTGTTACCATTGGCTTATTGGGACCAGGATTTCACCTGTAAGGTGTAAATTCTACTTTCCCTGTGTAGACAAGGAAAATGACTTTTTTATTAAACCGTATTCCTTCTTTTGAATGAAGGCATCTGAAACTGTAGTGTGTGGGTGTAGGCATGATTATGACATGAAATAGGCAATGAAAGGCGAAGTGCTTTTTAAAATCGTTTAGATAAAGAATCTTTCACTTTATTATATAATTTAATCAGCCTTCTCTAGAAAGAACTGTGAGAGGGTTGCTCTTGCTTACATTTCATAATGGGGTTACTAATCAGCATGTCCATTCATCTTTAGTATCAGATTTGCTATTGGTGTGGAAAATGCTTCTTATTTGCAATCAGGATATTACATTTCTTTGACATATCTTGAAACAGAGTTAAATTTCTAATGGTCAATCAGATACTACAAAGGTTTGAAAGATTTTTAGGTTGAAAAATTCCTCAAAGTAATAAACAATTTGAAGTATCGGAGGGGCAGCTGTGTTAGTCTGTATCCACAAAAACAATAAAAGTCCAGTGGCGCCTTAAAGACTAACCGATTTATTTGGGCATAAGCTTTCATGGGTAAAAAACCAAACAATTTGAAAGCACTCTTCCTTTTCATAGAGGCTGTAACTCCTGGAGGATCTGACAATTTACTTGAAAGGTGCTTTTCACATTCAACGTGATTAGGAAAACAGAACTTGGAGGATAAGAGCTGTGTAGTGCATTGCAGGGCTTTGCTTTTCAAGATGGTACAATTCCCAGTGGCGTACAAATGGTGTAAAGTGCTTTTTGGCTGGTACTGTGACTCAGACATATAAAACGATATTTCATCTAAAACATGTTAGAAAATAACTTTGGGCTTGAAACCATTTAGCTTCTTATAATTGAATCTTGGTCAACTTGTAAACTACAGATGTATTGGTTTATTTATGGGCACCTGAAATACAACTGTGTAGAAGATAATATAATCTCAATGGGTGTAATATCTTTCCCCATATATTGTGAGTTTAAAAAAAAAAAAGACGACCAGTATACAAATGTGAATGAATACTATGCAATGGAAATATTTGTTTTATCCAGATGGTCTTAAGAAATGTGGTCACAGTACATTAGTTTTGTCTCCATAGTAACACTAGTTTGGCAAGTTTAGTTATTTAGATCTGCGCTGCAGTGATCATAACAGTGTAATCCGTATATATGTGCTTTTATTGGAATTGAAAACAGTATTTATGCAATCATTCACTTGAAAGGGCATGCAAACCAAGTGAAGGCAACTTTCCCAAAGCAAGAGAGGACAGAGCGGGGCATATTCGCTAGACCAGAACAATGACTCCAAAGAGGAATATAAATCATACATTCTTATTGAGTTTTGTTTGTCTCAACCTGAAACTTAAAAGATTATTTCAGTAACATATTTCATCAGAGGTCAATATGGTTTTTGTATCTGAAAAGAATAGCAGACACACAAATAAATTACATTTTATAACTCTAGTGCACATGCACAAATAGTGTTTCTTGTTTCAACTTCGCATTTCATTTTTTATTATTATTATTAAATGAGTATTGACCTGGGAAGCACAATGGCAGAGGGCCCATTGATTGGCACATTTAAAACTAAACTGGGTAACGAACTAATAGGGAGCAATCCTGTATCAGCAAAGGGATAGGTTTAACTGACCTAATAGGCCTTTTTCAGCTCTAATTTCTCAGTTTCTAAGAAAATGTGCAACAGAGGAAAACACATTTGTCAGCTGGCTTCAGTGGTACTGTATGAATTAGTTAGCTATAATGGGCTGATTTGTGCTGTGACTTGCAAGAGGTCCCAGTGAAATAAGTTCATTTATTAAGGAACTGTAAGTCATTTGCAGAGTGCACCCAAATTAATTTGAATCTAATCAGCAGTTTGTGAAATTTAAATTCAGATAATTTTGGCATGTGGAAGGAAAAGCCAAAACCAATTTGTTTGTTCACTAGAGCTATGTAGATAAATGCCTTAGTAACTCTTTGGCACTTGCTGTGGTGAGAACTCACGTACTGCCAATTCCGTTTGGATGTGATATTTCAGTCAGCGTTAGCAAATCATAGCCCTGTAAAGTTAACTTGATATATTTTCTAAAACAAAAATCATTTTGCAGCTATTTAGAGCATTTCTCAAAGCATTATTTCCTTAATGCTTTGCTACCAGGCAATTCTGGATTATACCAAACGTGCCTGGGTGACATCTGTCCATTGTCGTTATTATGTATGTCGTCTGTCAGTATTTAAAACCAATAATTTTGGTTACTCCGAGCATGCTCAGACTGCAACTTGATTGGAGGTGGGTTTGAAATGTTTGGAGCAGGAGAAGACTCAGAACTGAGTTAGCAAGCTTTGATGAAGGCCAATATTTTAATTAAAATCAGATGTGTTTTCATTACCAGCTACAAAGTGAATGAGTCAGATATGACTGTTTCTTGCCTCTTTATTGATTTGTAAAAGCCTTATAATATTCTTTGTCAAAACTAACTTATATCAACAGCACTATGCATATTTTATCTACTGTATGTTCAACATTTTTTTAACAAATATAGAGGAAATTTTAGTGTGTGAAACAATATGCATTCATTTCCCCCCCCCAGATCATCGACTTGCTTTCCATTCAAATTATAAGCTCTCAGTTATTTTTAAGGTTGTTTTAACAAAAAGAGTCTTGTAACATGCACAGATGAATACTTAATGCATCATTTCACTCTGTCACATCATATACACTGGCCAGAGCCCTTATTTAATATCTGAGAACATTGGAATATGCATCATGTGCCCTACAAAGGGACAGCTATGTGGTCTGTATGACCTTAGTTTTCCATTAATGGTTGCAAATGCCTTTAAAAATAAAATCCTAAGCATGCAAAGGACTTGCCTGAGGAATGGTGAGGAATGCTTATTAATACTGTACTGAATTTGTTGTAAGGAGAGCACTAGGTTTTTTCCTGGTAATTTGCTTTATTAGAAGTTATTATTTAACGTAAATTAGTACCACTTCTGATTCATTGGTTCTAATTTTGAGAATCTCACTCTGGAATTTGTGCTGATAAATTTTCTTTGTGATATTGTATTGAGTATTGTACATTGTACTGAGATATTGTATTGAGTATTGAGTATATTGTACATAAGTATTGAGGACTTATGTGTACAATATAATACACCACAAATTATTTACAAATAATGTTAAGGCTAGAATTAAGCCAGGAAAAGAATGCTAAAAGAGATATTCTGTTCTCAGTATACCTCATTGTACCTTGATGTTGCAGTACATACACATAGTAAAATATCTTCCACACTTTGGAGAATCATTAAACTAGTCATTTATGTGTAGGTATTGAAAGAACCAGTATCAACTTAAAAATCACATTTGGTCTAACATATTTTTATATACTATTATTCCAAGTAAAACCTATGATTACAATAACTGAAAAAGTTTAGGGCAATTTTTTCCCTCTGTTTTTCATTACTATTATTATTATTATTATTATTTATTTATTTATTTATTTGCTTTGTGCATTTGTCAGCACTTTGGTAAAATTTTCAAAAGCAGCTAAGGTACGTAGGGCTCTAAGACACTTAGGTGCTTTTGAAAATGTTTTATCCTTTGTGTAGAGCATAGTCAGTTTTGCCATTTCCCCTGAAATCAGTTACCTTTGATTTTGGGGTGGGTCTTTTGACCATCAAAAGAAGAGAGGAAAAATATTTTTTTAAATGGGAAAATGAGATTGTAAAACCACAAAAATTGGCAGGTTAATTTAGTGGTGTGTGTATAACTCAGGTTAACTCAGCGATGTGTGTATTACCTCACACAACTGCTGGAAAATTGTAAAAAAACGGATCCCGTTTTAAGTTGATGGTGTCCCTTTAGAGGCATTTGATCTAACTTGAACTGACATCAGCTTGCAAATTAGATTTCTTAACATTATTTGAAACAAAGCTCTTTAACTTCTAGTGGAGAGGACTTCTGATGAGCTGATATATTCCATTTTAATCAGTAACATTTTAGAAATTACTGAGTACTAATAATTGAATTTATCATTGTAGATTGATATAGTTCTAACAAATCTATACAAAAACTTGCATTTGATTGCTTGTATGTTCATTTATATGAAACTTATTACAAAATCATAACATCAAGGTCATAGATCAAATCTAAAATGTTTTTCCCCCTAATTTAAGGAAAATTAATTTTTTAGTGACCCATGCTATGACTGTCAAATTGTGATAGTCTGAGAGGAGTTAAGGTAAATTCTTTTTACTTTCATTTAGCATGTTCAAATTATATGTGTGTTTTTATGTTATTTCCTTTTATAGCAGTACAATTTTTGGTTGTAAAAGTAGCACCTTAGAATATATAATGTGGCACTATGTGAATATGTTTTTGACTTTTGAATACTGTGAAAAAATCCCATTCACTTTCTTAAGTCTTAAAAATTATTAAAAAACAAAAAAGAACAATAACTAGCAATGATTGACTTTTTACTGTCCTTTTGGACACAACATTATATTAGCTGACCTGTTTAAGTAGGTCATTTTAGGATGCATGAAGTAGACTAGTTTAGGATAATTATATATTCACAAGATAAGAAGAGGAAGAGGAAAAGTTTGCCATTCATAAGTTATAGGAAAACAAAATAAAAGTTTCCAAAATTGAGCCTATTAGAGATCGTTTGTGCATTTCCATAGTTTGAAAAGAACAAAGCACATTTTTAGTTAAATATATCATTATTTTATAGCCAAAAGAAATCTCACTGCCTAAAATTAGGCACCTAAATCTATATTTATCTAACCACAAGTAAATGGCTTGATTTTCAGATGTGTTGAGCAAGTCCCATTGAAATCAATGGAAACAGCAGGTGTTCAGCACCTGAGAAAATTAGGCCACACAGGTTTTACAATGTTGGCTCATATTCACTAACAAAAGACTTAATTAAAAAGAGCTAACAGTGGACTCCTGCTTTCAATGGACTCCCCCTCACAGAATAACACTTTCTTAACTTAAAAACCCCACAGGATAAAAAATCTGGAAATGAACACAGGCCTGACCTATACACAGTTGTGTACTGTTTCAGTTATATCAGTTAGGGGTGTGATATTTTACTGAAATAGTGAGTGATGGACTACCTGGTAAAGAGGAGGAGGATATATCTCTTTAGGGGTTGCTGACAGTTTTTGTACTGCTTTAACTTGATTGGTTTTAATCTGGTCCATTTAAAGCTATACAAGGGCATCCATATTAGGGGGTTGTACCAATTTAACTATCACCTCACTCAACTTACATCGCCCCTTGAACCTAGCTGCCCCTGTTGTTCTGTACACGTAATAAACCTCATGTACATTGTTAATTGGACGTGTACTGAATATATCTAAAGGGATATAATTGTAGGGCACAGTAAATTATGTTAGAGTTCTGTACATTTTCTCAAAATGTCTGTTGAGTAAAAGAATATTTTTGGGTGGGAGAGAGGGATAGCTCAGTGGTTTGAGCATTGGTCTGCTAAACCCAGGGTTGTGAGTTCAATCCTTGAGGGGGCCACTTAGGGATCTGGGGCAAAAATCAGTACTTGGTCCTGCTAGTGAAGGCAGAGGGCTGGACTAGATGACCTTTCAAGGTCCCTTCCAGTTCTAGGAGATTGGTATATCTCCAGTGTTTTGGGGGGAATAGAACTGGAAAGATTGATCTGTGTGGTTTTAGGATGCATGTTGATTCCTGTGTGACCTTGGGCAAGTCATTTATAGTGGGATTTACAAAATTGTCTGGACACCTACTTCCCACTGTGATCAATGGGAGTTAGTTGCCTAGGCACTTTGGATAATCCCACTACGAGCCTACATACCTTATAAATATCTGGCCCTTAGGCACTGTAGATCTCAGTTCCCTAGCTGTAAAATGGGGATAATAGTACTTCCCTATCTCACAGGGATGCTATGAGGATAAGCACTTTAAAGATTGTGAGGCAGTCAAACAATATTATAGTAAGTATATGTTGAGCTTGCTTGTATTTTAATTGTATGTAGCACTTTTGTGAGGATGCTGTGACTGTTTTTAGTGTAAGTAGAAATGCGTAAGTATTATTAATGTAGTTGTTGGAAATGATTAAAATACATAATGTCCCAGGGTGGAATTTTAATATGACACGCTTCAGATTGGATCAGATTTTCTCAGTAGAATTCTATATTTTCTTGTGAAATGGGATTATAATGAACATGCTGTAACGGAGCTTTAATTATTCCAGCACTCATGAGCACTAATCCACTGAAGTGGAAAAAAGAATGACTCCATCCATTGTCAGACTGCTGAACTTCAACACTGTGCCTACCATCCCTTGCCATCAGAAGTGGAAGTTGGTTTCTCATGGATCTATTGATTAAAAAACCTAAACCATTTAAGGGCCCAGTCCTGCAAGCAAGTCTGCATTTGAGTAATGTTATTAATCTGAGCAGTCATAATGAAGTGCCTGAGTATTTCCAAAATTCAACTCTAAAAACTTTCCGCAATTTGCCACATGAAGAATTGTCACTAGTTGTCAAATGAGCTTACTTAAAAATGAAGTCTGAAGAAAATGTAAATTAATTCAAGTCATTGCTTGAATAAGGCATGTACATATTCTCAAACAGCAGTATTAGCCTGGTATATAAATAGCCCAGTATATCAAATAGATATTAATTTAATTTAAAGCTCCTATACCTTAGGTGATTTTTACAGAAATTAAAATGTGCAGTTGCAAAAAATAAATATAATACAAACAACTTCTCATTAAAAAAAACATGTAATACTTGCTCTCCACAATGATGTCAGTAGGATAGCCTAACTTGACCACTTTCCTGCCCGTTAGCACTCAGCCTCTCATCCCCCAAACACTCCAATTAAGCTTTGGCCATCATATTGCAGGTTAGATCAGAATGATAGAAAAAGGTCCCTGGTCTAGAAGACATTTGAATTGGCATAAGATATGCAACTGTGCACAAACTGTCTTCAGTGTAGTAGTTGTGCAGGACTGACATAATCAGTACACTACTATGCTCTGATTTTATAGTTCACCCCATCCTAGTAACAAACGCTGATAACGGGATCTTAACAAGATATCTAATTATCAGAGTTTCTTTTGATGAGTTTTATTTTTAACAGAAAAATGAATTGTTTAAATGTAGCCTCTGATTTGTTGGCTTTTCTGGAAAAAAAAAGTCTGTTTGCTGCAGTAGGTTAACTAGGAATGTGAAGTTTTTATAACTGGACCTGGAATTTAACATTCCATACCAATGTAGCCACATAGCGTGTCAGTGTAAATCTAATTTGGACTCTGTTTATCTCTGTCTTAGAGAGGCACATGCTCCTGAACATACAGAAATGGGTATAATCGGACACAGGAGCAGAGATTGGGCCAAATTAAAAAAAAAAAATGTAACTCAGTTTTACAGCAGATAAGCCAACCCACTAAACTTCTACTTGATATGGGAGAAATATATTAGTTTCTAACACCTTTAAATGTTCTGACATGTCATATCTAATCACATGAGGCAAAGTAATGCTGCACAATAGAATACCATCCCTAGCAACAAGCAAGAACATTTTCTGTTCTGTGTTGATAATGTACTATCAATTTGGCTGGCAGATATATTCAGCCTCAGTTGACAGCAGTTATCTGAAACAGTGAGATCTGGTAAATGCATTGAATTGTTCATAAATTTTTGGCATTTGGAAGTATGTTGAGATATTTTTAGTAACACAATAGCGAGTCATAATAGTCAATAGCAAAGACCTGTTTGATTTTGCAAAACGCCTATGAGTTAAAGGAGTACAGTAGTTTGATTCATTGATGAGAAGGGACATAGGCCCTCATTTAGCAAATCACTTATGCAAATTCCTCATTTTAAGCATGTGAATACTCCTGTTATATTGAGGCCTGGTCTACATTGACCTAATTATGTCAGGGTACACGCTACAGCCTTGTCCCGCCAATGTAAGTGCCGTACTACACTGACATAATAACTCCACCTTTCCGGATGGCGTAGGGCATATGTCAGTGCAGTTAGGGCAACACAGTGTCTACAGAGACACTGTGTTATTTACATCGGCTGGAGCCCTGAAATGGACAAGAAAGCTGGGCAGCTAGAGCCTGATTTCCCTTGGCTCCCCGCTCCCAGCCAGGCTGTGCCTGTCTGGCTCCCCACTAAGGGAGCTGAGAAGCCAGGGCTGCTGCGCCCTGCTCCTGGCAGGGAGGTGAGAAGCTTGGGCAGCTGGCCCCCACTCCCAGCAGGGAATGGGAAGGCCAGAAGTCTGGGGGGGTAACTGGGCTCGTGGAGAGATGTACCCTCCTCCCCACTCCTTTCTTCAGTTGGCAGAAGCGCTCATGGTGACGATGCGCAGCACCAACAGAGAGAAGTGGTAGCTACTGTGGTGGTTGTAAGTTGGCCTCACATAGGTTGATTTAAGTCTGTGTAGTGTAGACATGCCCTTAATTGTTATCAACAGAGATTGAACGTATCTGCCAGGCAAGCTGGTAAATTGTATTCAACGGAACTACTATGTGCTTAAAGTTAGTCATGGCCTTATGTATCTTACTGCATTGGGGCCAGAGCATGCTGGGGTTGGGCATATTGCCTCTTCTCAGAAGAACTCTCTTGAAGTACGTGCATGTTACTTTTAAAACACTCCAAAGTAACCTTTGCCTTTCCACACATCATCTCACCCCTCTCTCATGTTGACCAAGATTGTAACTAATTTGGTATTTTAGTACAACTGCATGGACTTCGGTTTTGTGAGCCTCGTAGCCTTGGCTTTAGAGTACAGACATCAAACATATATTTAAACTATTTGTTTCTCTTTTTATTTCCTACATTAAATTTTCAGCTGCTTCAGCTGAAAGCTGTATAGCGAGAACTGTCTCTCTGCCTATACTTCTACTGGAGGTAGTTGATGTTAAGTTGCTTTGAGAGCTGTTCTGTAAGAGTATGTCTACACTGGACATTAAGGCTGGGTCTGTGCAACCTGGGCTTGTGGATGCTTTGGATTAACAGTTGCTGGACCCAGGTCTCACAACTGTGCCAAGGCGTCCATATTGTTCTATGCAGACCTCCTGACTCGGGTCTGTGGCTTAACCTGCATCCACACTGCAGAATGACAGGGCTTGGACCCAAATCAGAATGGAACTTGGGCTCTGACCAATCCTCCTAGCAGAGTCCTAGGATCTGAGACCGGAGTGCTTGCTGACCCAAGTCAGACTGATTTGTATGTGAACAGAAAGGTGGCTTGGGCTGAAACCTGAATCAGAGCATGGGCTGTGCAGTGTAGACATAACCTAAATGAGTTAAGGGCATTTGGCACCTTGAATCATCATTTCCTAAACTAGACAAAAGAGAGCAAGGAACGACAAATTAAAGTGGCAGGGAGATGGGAAAAATAAGAATTCTAGAATACAAGAGCAAGAGAGATACTTTTGGTAGTTCAATATTTTGTTGAGTTTTTTAAATAAAAAAAAAAGTGCTTTTTAAACATTAGCGAATGTTTCTTTGTTTCTCTATGACCAGTCCATGGGCTGGCACTCGTCCCTGAGATCTCCCTGACACAGTTTAGGAAGGCAACAAGCTGGTCCCAGATATCAAAAAGATTGAGAAACACTGAGCTAATGTATTCCTGAATCTTTAGGGGGATAAAATATGCAGATACTTTCACAGAACTCTCAGCTGGACTTATGGCTGCTCATTTTGTATGCACATCTCACGGTTCCTCTTCTAATAAACTTACTTTCACAGTAATTTTCTCAGGCAATGTTCTACATTTGGGACCATATTCTCTGCTTCTTTTCCAGACTAGAACTGGAAAACTGCTCTAAAGAGGCAACTAGGAATTCCCCTGAAGTACAGAGCATATGTGTTCACCCCATCGTTGACCAACTGAGAGATTTTTACGGGATCATTGCCACTGACGTTATTTAGAGCATTTCTTAATTGAGTAAATTGACTGCTTGCTTTAGTTAAGCATTTAGTCCTTGGACTCCAGTCATGGTTCATCTGTTACTGTAGATCACCTTTGCAAAACTTAAAAATAACTCAGACCCTGATTATAGTGGTTTTTTTATACAGAAGCAAGTTAGCATTCAGCATCAGAAACGGCCAGTTATGTTTGAGAATCTTTTTTCACCAAGAAACTTTATAATTTAGTCATGAAAATAAGGATACGACTTTTGAAATCAACACGCTGTAATTTATTAGCATTTTGGATAGATTTTAATCCATGTTAATTACCGTGTTACTACTTTGGCTTGGGCTGATTTTATGTTCTTTCAGGACTCAATGTGTAGCATGGCATACTCTTAATGTCTTATGTTCATAAAGAGACACATGGTGTACTTGGAGTTGTTTCAGGGAATCATTTTAAAATTTGAATTTTATACATATATTTATTGAAGTCTGTGTAGCATGTGTGTATGTGATGCACATGCATAAAGACACAAAAAGATCCTTTGTACCTCCACAATTTAAGTGCATTATGCCATTGTGGGTACTCTTTCTCCTCTGTTTCCCAGGAATGCTATCTCTTTTTCATGGATAGAAATTGTTTACTTTATTTCTTCGAAAGAATAAAGACCAAGAATATGACCCTGATCAGTCATGAGGTGAATAGTTGTATGGCACTTTGATTAAATCTAGTTTAATTTAAAATGCATGGAACAACTTTTTAAAATGAAGTGTACCATATTACTAGTCATTTTAAAGGTAATTAGGCTGGCTGTGATCGGAACCAAAAAGATTATTGATAATGCACTGGGAAAATGAGATGACCAACCAAAGTACTAAGGGAAGGCTATGAAGTCACAGAGTGTGTACTTATCTGGTGAACAGTCTTGCGGATATACAGACAACCTCCGTTTAAGCCTTAGGTTAGGAAGTCTGTCTATATTTCCTGCAACATCCCTAAGAAGCAAACAAAACTTCGTTCATTCTTTTTTTCAATGAGAGTTCAGCAATTTTCAGTATATATTGAAATTTTTAATGATCTCCTATTGTTGTGGTCCACAGTGTGTTTTGTCAATTTTTATGATCCATATATCCCTGATTGTCGTAGGTTGTACCTGTAAGATATAGCATGAGATACTGCCCCTGCTGAGGTTAATGAGAGTTTTGCCACTGACTTCAGTGTGCCCAGGGATTTGCCTGTATAATTGAAATACATATTCTCTGGATAGCAATAAATACTGCCCAATATTTTAAGCTGTATTTAGCTGAATTACTGTGTAAAGTTTCAGTAAATTTCAAATTGTTGACTGATGATTCGGATACGGACATGTCCTGGCTATGAGTTATGCTGGAAGGACATAATGAGTGAGGTCCCGCAGGGATCAGTTCTGGGTCCGGTTTTGTTGAATATCTTCATCAACATAGAGGGTGCACTTACCAAGTTTGTGGACAATACCAAGTTGGGAGGGGTTGCAAGGTCTTTGGAGGATAGGATTAAAATTCAAAATGATCTGGACAAACTGGAGAAATGGTCTGAAGTAAATAGGATGAAATTCAATAAGGAGAAATGCAAAGTACTCCATTTAGGAAGGAACAATTAGTTGCATACATACAAACTGGAAATGACTGCCTAGGAAAGAGTACTACAGAAAGGGATCTGGGGGTCATAGTGGACCACAAGCTAAATATGAGTCAACAGCGTAATGCTGTTGCAAAAAAAGCAAACATTCTGGGATGCATTAGCAGTAGTGTTTTAAGCAAGACATGAGGAGTAACTCTTCCATTCTACTCTGTGCTGATTAGGCTCAGCTGGAGTATTGTGTCCAGTTCTGGATGCCACATTCAGGAAAGATGTGGACAAATTGGAGAAAATCCAGAGAACATCAACAAAAATGATTAACGGTCTAGAAAACATGACCTATGAGGGAAGATTGACAAAATTGGCTTTGTTCAGTTTGGAAAAGGAAGATTGAGGGGGGGACATGAAAACAGTTTTCAAGTACCTAAAAGGTTGTTACGAGGAGGAGGGAGACAAATTGTTTCTCTTAACCTATGAAGATAGGACAAGAAGCAATGGGCTTAAATTGCAGCAAGGGAGGTTTAGATTGGACATTAGGCAAAACTTCCTAACTGTCAGGGTGGTTAAGCACTGGAATAAATTACCTAAGAAGATTGTGGAATCTCCATCATTGGGGATTTTTAAGAGCAGGTTAGACAAACACCTGTCAGGGATGGTCTAGATAATATTTAGTCCTGCCATGAGGCAGGGGACTGGACTAGATGACCTCTCAAGGTCCCTTCCAGTCCTGTGATTCTATTTTTAAATATATTTTTGCTTAAAATTGTGAGTTGGTAGTGGTCTCACAGATTGCATTGAATAACAGTAACATCAAATCTATCAAATCCATTCACTAGAGAAGAAGTGGAAAAGGCCATAAAACTCACCAAACCTGGAAGGCTGCAGTCTCAGATGCATCTTCCCAGAATTTCTGAAAAACCTATGTCAGAATGGCCATGACTGGCTGACGTACTTCTTTACCAGCATGCATGCTCTGGCCAAACGTTGAAGGCATGGCAACAGGCAAAGGTCACACCATCCTGAAACCAGGGAAACCGAAGATCTGAAAAACTACCAGCGGATACAGTTACTATGCATAACGGCTGGATTTTAAACCCCTCCCCACCAAAAGCTAGTGCTTTCTTTGTATCAGAGTTACCACCCACTGTTTTTTTTTCTTCCGATTTTTTCACTTCCTTTTCTTCTACAGTATCTGCTCCCCAGAGTCAACCACCTACTCCCACTTCATTTGTGTAATTCTGTGATTCTATGATTCTTTTCTGTAACTTCCTTTTTCCCCTTTGGCATCTGCCTTCTCTTCTATCTTTTTATTATTCTTTCTTTCCTCTTATCCTTTTTGTTGTTCCCAGCTGAATATCCACAAGTTCATTTTAAGCGGCAGAAATTTTATATTTTTGAGTGTGATGCCTAGCATCCTCCATGCATGTGCAGACTATTTGCTGCAGACTTGGCCCCTGTGAATAGCCTCTGAAATACCCCTTGATTTGTATCTGGAACTGCCTGTGCACCAAGCAGAGAAGAAACCTTTTACTTTGCACTTTTCTTTTTGACAAACAGCTTGAGCTCAGTTTTTTAATATCAAAAGAAAGTACACTGCAAAAAAAAAAAAAAAAGAAAGAAAACATGGCAAGCAACTCAGAGCCCAAGCAGATAACTGAAAAACTCTAAAATTTGTAAAAACAGTGGCAAGCTAAGATGTGAACTGATCATCATGATCGGAGTCCAAATGCAAGGTAATGCGCAGTAAATGTATTGAAATACAGTGTATTGAAGTGAACTGGACAGGGAAAGTGATTAATATATGGAATTGTACAAATATCCTTCCATTATCAACTTTATTGTTGTTCATGCAAAATATACAACTATGATTGTGAGGTAGTGTAACCAAGACTTTAACCACAACATCATTTTTCCTTAGCTATTCCTGTAAGCTCAGAACAGCAGACACAATTACTTGCAAAATCAAGGTGATAGATTTTTCCTTGCAGGTAGAGTCTTCTAGATCATGAAACTGTAACATAAGGTGTTTCAATTTTATTTACAACACTTCTGTGTTAATGTGTTTTAATATGCCAAGATTCTTCAGTTCAAGTTCTTATGCTTTTAAAAAAGTGTAATGGAATGTGTATTTTTATAAATAAATTAAGTAATTAAATATAAAAACTACATTTGAACTGAGGATTTCCAGGAAAATATACACTTTGTGATCACTTGCTCCAAGTTTCCCTTCTGTTCTGACATTCTCTGTTAGTTCCTCTTTATTGGTATAGCTAAGGCCTGGTCTACACTACGCGTTTAAACCGGTTTTAGGAGCGTTAAACCGATTTAACGCCACACCCGTCCACACTAAGACGCCCTTTATATCGATATAAAGGGCTCTTTAAACCGGTTTCTGTACTCCTCCCTAACGAGAGGAGTAGCGCTAATATCGGTATTACCATATCGGTTTAGGGTTAGTGTGGCCGCAAATTGACGGTATTGGCCTCCGGGCCACTGTGGTATCCCACAGTGCACCACTGACCGCTCTGGACAGCAATCTGAACTCGGATGCAGTGGCCAGGTAGACAGGAAAAGCCCCGCGAACTTTTGAATATCATTTCCTGTTTGCCCAGCGTGGAGCTCCGATCAGCCCGGGTGGCGATGCAGTCTGAAATCAAAATCCAAAAAGAGCTCCAGCATGGACCGTATGGATGTGATCGCTGTATGGGCAGGCAAATCTGTTCTATCAGAGCTCCGTTACAGAAGACGAAATTCCAAAGCATTTTTAAAAAATCTCCAGACAGACGCCATTGCAGGGACTCAGTGCACTGCTGCGTGACAAGCGTAACGGAAAGCCAAAGAATCAAATGGACGCTCATGGAGGGAGGGAGGGGGGACTGAGGACTCAAGCTATCCCACAGTTCCTGCAGTCTCCGAAAAGCATTTGCATTCTTGGCTGAGCTCCAAATGCCTGTAGTGTCAAACACATTGTCCGCGGTGGTTCAGGGCATAGCTCGTCAATTTACAGCCCCCACCCACCCCCAGAAGTAAAAGGGAAAAAAAATGTCTCTTGACTCTTCTAAATGTCACCCTATGTCTACTGAATGCTGCTGGTACACGCGATGCTGCGGCACTCAATTGCAGTATCCTCTTTTCCCCTCACTGGTGGTAGATGGTGCAATATGACTGGTAACCGTCCTCATCATCAGCCTTGTGGCAGATGGTGCTGCACAATAGGACTGGTACCTGTCCTCATCATCAGCCCATGAGTGCTCCTGGCTGGCCTCAGGTGAGGTCGGCCGGGGGCGCCTGGATAAAAAACTCCTGGTCATTCCCAGTAGATGGTACAGAACGGCTGGTAACCATCTTCATCGTAGCAATAGGGGGCTGAGCTCCATCAGCCCCCGCCCTTCATGTGTAAAGAAAAGATTCTGTACTGCCTGGACTATCATAGCAGCGGGATGCTGGGCTCCTCTCCCCCACACTGCTTAATGTCCTGTCTGGACTATCATAGCAGCTGGAGGCTGCCTTCCCCTCATTTTATCTCACTAACAAGTCACTGTTTCTTATTCCTGCTTTCTTTATTACTTCATCACACAAATGGGGGGACACTGCAACGGTAGCCCAGGAAGGCTGGGGGAGGAGGGAATCAACAGGTGGGGTTGTTGCAGGGGCACCCCCTGTGAATGGCATGCAGCTCATCATTTCGGCGGGATCTGACATGGAGGGGCTGTGCTCTCTGGTTCTCTGATACACTGGTTCTCTAGTACACTTGCCCCATATTCTAGGCAGGACTGATTCTATTTTTAGATACCATAAAGGAGGGATTGACTCAGGAAGTCATTCCCATTTTTGTCTTTTGCGCCCCCGGCCGATCTCAGCCAGGGGCACCCATGATAGCAGCAGACGGTGCAATATGACTGGTAACCGTCTCTGCTTGTCTTTTGCGCCCCCAGCCGATCTCAGCCAGGGGCACCTATGACAGCAGCAGAGGATACAGCACAAAAGGACTGATAACCGTCATCTCATAGCCAATTTACAAGGGTATGGTAGATGGTACAGAACAGCTGATAACCATCTCTGCTATCATGCAAAAGCAAATGAATGCTGCTGTGTAGCGCTGCTGAATCGCCTCTGTCAGCGGCATCTACCACACATATGGTGACAGTGACAAGAGGCAAAACAGGCTCCATGGTTGCCATGCTATGGCGTCTGCCAGGGCAATTCAGGGAAAAAGGGCGCGAAATGATTGTCTGCCGTTGCTTTCCCGGAGGAAGGAATGAGTGACGACATTTACCCAGAACCACCCGCGACAATGATTTTTGCCCCATCAGGCACTGGGATCTCAACCCAGAATTCCAAGGGGCAGGGGAGACTGCGGGAACTATGGGATAGCTACGGAATAGCTACCCACAGTGCAACGCTCCAGAAATCGATGCTAGCCTCGGACCGTGGACGCACACCACCGAATTAATGTGCTTAGTGTGGCTGCGTGCACTCGATTTTATACAATCTGTTTTACTAAACCGGTTTATGTAAAATCGGAATAATCCTGTAGTGTAGACGTACCCTAAGAAGGTTGGACCATCCTCTTGTTGGAGTTTCCACATCTTATATCAAAAAGCTGTCTTCTATGTAATATAGCAATCTCTTTGATGTGATTTGGGCTGTGATGTGAGTAGTTGAAGAGAGATGAGTAGCTAAACTCTCCTGTGAGAACAATAGGCTGAGTGTGAATAGTTGCCGGAATATTTGGTTCTTGTTCTCCTCCAGTCAACCCAGCCTGTACCAAGTGGGATGCTCACCTGCCAAAAATCACCTCCTCTGTTTTAAAATACAAATATATAAAATGGTGGAAAAACCTGTATGTTGTATTATTTGAGAAATAATATGAGCTCATGTAATTGAAGGCTGTATTGTGAAACATACTTAGGAGCAGAGTTAAGGTTACACTGACAACCTCAGCCCTGATCTTTAACTGCAGCTGAGTAGCCCTTGGCAGAAGTTAAGAGGGCTGCAAAAGACCTGGGACAGCTATGCATCCAGCTTGCACAGATAAGAGCGGCCAAAGGAAGTTTTGTTTTACACTGGCAGTGACCGGCTCAGGGAGTGCTAGGACAGCCTGCGATTGCTGGGCTTGGGGATGCTCAGGTCACTATATTGCCTGGATTCTGCATGCATGTCCTGAGAGGCTGAGGAGAAAGAGGCCATCCCATGCTACAGAATGGAAGTTTTCCTTACAGTAAGTGAGTAAACGGCTGGGATTGATTTTTATATGTGTGTTTTATTGTCTTGTGTAATCTCTGATCAGAGGTTGTTCCTGTTCCCTTATACACAATGGTTTACATTCATGTTCCTTTTGGGAAAATATAATTTTCTGCATGTTATCAAATATTTGGTCTCATGGCATTTCAGTGAAAAGTACCTACAACATCTTGGTTAAAACATTTCATGCATATAAAAAAAATCCCATGAAGGTCTTGTCTGACAAAGATTGTACTGTGACATGCTTGAGTTTGCATGATCTGTCTTGTTTGTAGAATGAAGACATTTTGCATTGATGTCTTAGCCTTTACAGTTGAGAGGTCTATATATGGCCCATTCATTTTCCATCAGTACAATGTTAGTGGGTCCCTGGAGTTCTCTTTATTGATGGTAGATGTTTACCGTTGTCTGTGCAGGATGAAATAATGCCTGACTTTATTATGTTTCAGTTGACTATTTCCTTCAACACTGCCTCTCTGTAGATTATGCTTATAGCTTTCTTTTAATACTGTTAATATAGTTAATGCTCAGATCTGCCTATATTTAAGATTATTTACACATAAAATATACATAGTATAAATTATGATCCATTTTCTCAGAAGAAAAATATAAAATGAAAACAAACATAAGCCCCCTCTGACCTTAACTTACATAAATGAACATATATAGTGGAGTGGGGATAAATAGTTTTGAAGTCTGATTGATAGTTATGTGCACATACCAACAATGGAACAAAACCCCCTAAAGTGATAATCTCCATTACATCCTTTTGCACAGTCATGTGTCGTTAAATTGCCATGCATTACACTTTGTTTCCTAATTTTCATAGGCTTTGTTTATAATTCTAATTTCCTACAAATATTAAAAAAGATCCTGCATTAAGTCTAAATGATCTGCTGTATAAACTAATTGGATTGCTTAGGTTTTTACCTTTCCTAGGGCATTTTGCATAGTTACATGATTAAGAATTAGCTGCTCACTGGGAGATAAACTGCTAATTGCACTAGTAAACCTTTTTAATAAAATGTTCTTTTCTAATTCATGAAATTAAGAGATTGATTTGGTAATTGAGATGGGTAGCTATAGCTGAGTATATGTGCAGTTTGGTATTACGGTTTTTAACCTTTAGGTAATTCTTGTAGGAATAAATTGTATTGCTGGAGTACAGCAAACAACTTAAGTTTGCCTTGCTAACATATCCAGATTTTATTCTCAACCCTGCAGGTTGGGAGACAATAGGAGGAAACAAGGACCAATAATGGTTATGCACACGATTTTGCAAAGGGTCTGCTTAAAGAGGAGATGGCCTGCTCCCAAAACAATTTGTGCAGAGTTGGGGAGGACAAATTACATGAGTCATCCCAAACTGGACTTGGGAACGAGATGTACTGAATAATCTGTCACCATGGCTGGGAACGGGTGGGCTTTTGAGGAAGACAAAAAATGATGTTATTGGCAAATTATCAAAATAGAGAGAAAAATCACACTGCTGCTCCATATTGCACCTTGGCTACAGCAACCCCCAAGGAACTCTTGCAACAGCCAGGGATTGAGGACATTTTGACCACACCCCCATTCCCTTAGCCATGCTTTTGACTCTGTGGTCTCCAAATGGTGACATACAGCAGCTATGCCAGCTCTGTGCCATTGGGGAATTCCTCTACTCAAGAGGACTCCTTAGTTGGTCACTGCAGGCTTTAAATCTTCTTTGTGTTTCCAGAACAGTACAAAGCAAAATTAAACAGGCTGAAGGTTTTGGCCCCAACGTATATAATATAAACACCGTATTAAAAAATGCTTTACATATTTACCAGTGTGCTGCAGTGGCCACCTTTACCGTGTAACAAAGGTGCTGTTTAACAGCACAGGTTAACACTATGCAATAATTCAGGACCAGAATTGAAGAATGATCCACTTGACTGAAAATCAGGCCATAAAAGGGTAAAGTACAGCAAATGATACAAGGAGAAATCTTGGCCAAGGTGAAGTCACTAGGAGTTTTGCTGTTGATTTAGATAGGGCCAGAATTTCACTCATAATATTTTTATTTGACGGTTCATGTTTGGTTCACTGCCACACTTTTATTCCAGTATAGAATGTTTATTAAGTTCATACTTGTTAATCCCTGATGCACGTATTACTTTAAACATTTATGGATGTTCTTTGAGTTTTTATGGATCATCTTCACTAGAGAGTAAGGCTGTTGTATGTTTGATGAACCGATTTAAAATATAATGTGCTATCACTCACAAGCAATGCTTGTCTTCTGAATAAAACTTTAGAGAGGAAGAACTCCACTTCACTGGTAGCTGATATATCAGTGTCGCTGTTCTGATTGTTTTCTAAGGCATTTTCCCTTATTGAATGTTTTAACTGGGGTGGTTCCATTTCAGCTAATTTTTTATAACGTACATTGTAGAAACAATCACTTTAAATGAATTACCAAAGATAAACATTAATGAACATGGATTTATTATTTCTTCTTCCCCTTCCCCTTCCCTGTTTACTGCTGCTCATTTCCCACTTGGGTATATTTAATGACTTTCTATTTCTGTAAAGACAGAAAAGGCATAAACACACACACTGTGGATTGCCTGTAGGATGTCAGAAACTCCATAGAGGGGATTAACACTACAAACTTACAAGTTCAAACTCTTCCATTGGCTACTGATGTGAAATCACCTTCTCTTCTCTATCTGTTTCCATATTCCATTAACTGTGGCTCTCGAACGTGAAGGCAACAAAAACAGGAGTGTTTGCCACTTTGATTCTTTATATTGGGATTGGCAAAACTCTGAACAAGTAGAATAGCACCTAAATTATCACCCTCATCCCAGCTATAGAAGATGGTGATCCTTTTCAAATGGCTTTGCTGCCCAGACATACATTAAGTATTCTTTGCTTTGAGGCCCTAAAACAAAAGTATGCCTTTTTTGTACCCTTGGGTTACATATTCAAAAACTGCTAAACAAAAACTGCATAGAATAGGTAATTCAAAATCTGTTTCACTTGAAGCCAAATTAACTGCTTTGTTTTCAGTGATCTTAACTAGAGTAGCAGAATGTCTTCACTGTTAATACAGATTAAATAATTAGCTCATCCCGATGCCTAGGTTTGTCTCAAAATCATGGATCTGACTGAATATGCCTTCCGCTGGAGAAATTCAGATATTTGATTGTAGATTGATTTTCTGTGTCTGCTATAATAGATTCATTTGAAAGGTAAATATTAATGTCAAATTGGCAAATTGTGGGAAGCAAATTGGCACATTAAGATATATTGTCCATGGAAGCTAGAGGAAAAGGCAACACTTGGGTTGTATTGAAATTGTCACTTTAACTTCTAAATACCTTTGTCTGCCTCCCTCTGTGGGCATTCTGATGAGCGATAGAGAGTGTTAACTGCTGCTTATGTACTAGACAGTCAGAGGTAAAAAACTGTGTTTGAAAAAGTACCAGTGTACCTTCCATCCATCAACAGCCCAGCATGGGCATTGCACATTTGGAAGAGCAGAACTATTTGCAAAAGCTATAAAACAGAAGTAAAAGTCCCTCTGAGATGTGGACTTCGAAGTCTTCGGCACTTACTGATTTTCCTTTTGTCCTAGATAAAATATCCAGGTTTCCAAATGAAAGGGATAATAATGTGATTCTCTTAAAATGATGATCTGACTTGGACTTCAGTTACACTGACATATAACCAGAGTATTTGAAGAGATTTCTGATACTCTCGTTGTACAGTGATGCTATTGTGATCACAATCTACCTGAATGAGTATTAACTCAATAAAGAGGGTAGATAGAATTACATTAACAGATTGCTACTTTCTCCTATAAATAATCTAATCAGGTGACTAATGGGGGAGAGGTTTGAAATGCTGCCCCCAGCCACTTGCCAATCACATTGGAGGAAGCAGCTCTTTAAAGAAATTCCATGTATTAGGGCCATTTTCTAATCAATTTTTGAAATACGATAAAGAATTGAAGACATTATTATACTGTCATATGTCTCCTTTCAAGGCTACAGGGCTTTCAGATGACTCAGTGAAATGGCAGAAAACAAAATCCAGTAGTTGTGGAAAATTAAACACCTTGTATGGTTTAATGAAACATCATAATTTCATTTGACAATATTTCTGTTCCCACTTCTAGGGGTCATAATGTTTACTATGCCAGCACCTGGCTTTTATCAGTGTGAACACAGGATTTAAGAAAGTTTATCTTTTGCTTTCATTAGAGAATTTTTTCACTCTGCAACTCTAAGCATTTGGTGAGCCTTAAACCATATACATATTTTTTTTCCTGAGCATATACAGGCCTTTTTTATTGCTAGATTTTCCTAACTCTCTCCTTATTGTTGCTGGACTCCTTCGGTGTAAACATAACCACCTTGCATTTTACCAGTTTTTGTCTCCATCTTCACAAATAATTAACTCTTATTGCCTCAGACCAGCAGAGGGAAAAAGGGCATGCACTGATTAAAAAGGAAGATGGTGGGATTGGCTTAACAACATCTAACAGTAAATGTCTGGGTGGCAGCACCTAGATCATTCTTGCAAGTTCGTTCCTCTGTCTCCTATACATATACGTGACCTCCCATCTCAGCAAATGAAACTGAGATGCTCAAGAGCCACATGGCCAGTCACGGAGTCACAGACATTTGTAAGCCACCCACCTCTTGTACAGGGAGTATGGGCGATATCTCACAACAAAACCTCCATCGGCCCTAATGACTGACTTTCCTCAAATCTGTGAGGAAAAATTAATTCCATTACTATCGCAACTGCATCAGGACTGAAGGCTGCAAACCACATCTTCTCTCTTTCCTTCTCTTAATGCCTGCTCTGACCGGGATCATGGGGGGAGCCAGCTGAGGTCACTCAGTTAGGGTGAACTGCAAAAAATGGGGCAGACAAACTCCAAAGCTGGTGGATATTTCAACACTTAGATTTATCAAGCCAGCACAAAACAGCTTCTTCATTACCACACTGGTTGCCAAGAAGCCAACAATACAGTTTCCTTAAAGTAACCCACCCTCAGGCCTCCACCTAATTACCCACATCAAGAATGATGAAGATTACTGATGAAGATCAATATACATACAGACATGAGTTCAATTCTTGAGGTTCAGATTCATAGCAGAGATGTTAAGCTTTGTAGTTGCAAAGAGTTCTAAAAGAGTTCTTTTAGAATCTAATTCATAGATTATAGTCCAATGTCCAATATCATATGTAGGGTGTACCAGCGTAACTGGTATCTCAATCAAGTTTGGTGGCTCAAACTTCCCCTGATGAAGCTTAAGCAGATCTGAGATTAAAAAGGATTGGGACCCAAACATCTTTTATACAATTTCAAGCCGCCTTTGACAGGTTGGAGTCTCTCCAGGAACAATAGGCCTTCATTTCTCAAGCATGGTCATTAATTATTCACGCAGATTAACAAAAGGCAATTGTCTGTTCTGCCACCATTCACAGGTGATTTGCTATACACTTCAAAGAGAGATGAATACAGCGATATCCCGTGTTTACAATTAATTTAAATGCTAGGATGTTCTTTTGATCTCTGAATTAACAGAATACAGTATAGGTAGGAACTGTTGATTACATTGTTGACCACTACCCATATGTATGTAAATACACAAAAACACAAACTTTATCTTTAAGGGTTGAATTTGAGTAATTTATCCGGCAGAATGTTTAACCCTTTTTGGCCATGCATCACACCTATTCAGCTAACACATCTGAAAAGTGGCAGTTTTCAAACTTGTGCACTAGGGTGACTCATATACTGATTCTCCTTTATCATTCACTCCCATGTTTGTCATGTTTATCTTTCACTTGCCTGAGGGCTTAATGAATTGCACATTGACATTCCACAAAAGGGAGAATTGACAATGTAACCCTTTTAGCACTGAGTGTGAAAAACACAATATGGAGTAGAACAGTGTCTCTCAGCCTTTCCAGACTACTGTACCACTTTCATGAGCCTGATTTGTCTTGCATACCCCCAAGTTTAACCTCACTTAAAAACTACTTGCTTACAAAATCAGACATAAAAATACAAAAGTGTCAGAGCACACTATTACTGAAAAATTGCTGACTTTCTCATTTTTACCATATAATTATAAAAAAAATTGGAAGATAAATATTGTACTTACATTTCAGTGTATAGTATATAGAGCAGTATAAGCAAGTCATTGTCTGTATGAAATTTTAGTTTTTACTGACTTCGCTAGTGCTTTTTATGTAGCCTGTAGTAAAACTAGGCAAATATCTAGATGAGTTGATGTACCCCCTGGAAGACCTCTGCTACCCCTGGTTGAGAACCACTGGAGTAGAATAAAGTACAGACGCTCCCTGAGTTACGGAAGACCCGACTTACGCAAATTCGACCTTACGCAAAAAGTTCCATAAGGCATAAATAAAATTTTTGAGTTGCGGAAAATATTGTGTAGCATACAGAAACGCAAAGTACTGTACTGTAGTGTGGTGTGCGGAGGAATACAGCAGAAGCATCTCCTACAAGGGAAGACTTTGCACTCTCACAGCCTCTCAGCCTCTTGTTATTTCAGTGATACTGTATTTCTGTTATTTCACCTTATTATTTCATTCAAATCATGCCTGGAAATTGACCACGTGATAGCAAGAGTGCAGGACCAGTTCGTAAGCGAAAGAAGATTAATTTAGTGCAGAAAATGTTGTAATTGTTTGGGTTTTTTTATGCTTGCACAATATACATTTCCAACTTACGTAAAATTCAAGTTACGCAAGCCGGAGTGGAACGATTGTGTAAGTTGGAGACTGTCTATAGATCAATATGGGAATGACATCAGGGACATTAGAGATGTATAGATGGTCGCAACTGATGAGGTCAGCTTGGACAGTGAATAAGATGATCTCTTAGCAGCAGGTAGGAACATGAAAATTCACAAACATTTCTGATGGCAACTCCATAGGCCCTGATCTAAATCTCATTAAAGTCCATGAAAGTTTTTCCATTGACTTCAACAGGATTTCAGTTAGGCCCCTTCTGGCTGAGGGATCCAGTTCATTTCTTTGGAATATTGTTAGCTGATAAATCTTTTCTTTCAATTACTTACCACTTTGTGGACTATGCATAGTATTTGACTTAAAGAATGCTTTTGAGTATGCTTTGCCGATAGGTTGAAATTGGATCCTATCGTCCCAGGTGTGTTACAGATGGGTGCATAGACTCTGCTGCATGAATATATTGAGGATGAAGAGAAAGTTTAACACACAAGTTTTAAAGGAAAAAAGGCTTGGTTTCAAGAAAGGCCAATAAGCAGAAGGTTATTAAGTACGTGATGGCTGTAATCAGGAATAACTGTGATACTGTCAATAGAAAATACACATTGGAAAAAAGTGCTTTCAGGAGGTTGGAGATAAAAATAAATGTAAATAAAATTAATTATCTTGGGAAAAAATATTGGGCTGTTCTAGCAGATAAAGCTACTCTATGGAAAATAGTAATGGAAAAAAATAAGAAGAGTGGCTGTTGGCATTTCAGATTCCACAATCTAAAAGTTACACTCCAGAGTGGTCTGTCTGATATATGTGTACACTTGGATGTATTACACTAAAATAATGTTCTGCGGTTCGTACATGCTTATCTGATAAATCAGTAATGAGAAGGTGTAGAAATCAACACAGTGTTGTAAGAGCAGACACACTCAGACATACTTCTTAATTGGGAATAGTTTAAAAGGACTTTGCTAAAATATTTACTTTTTCTGTATTTATTACCTGGAACTATGTATTTGAAAGGCATTTAGGTATGGACACATGCTTTCTTCTTTTAGTAGGCAGCCCTCTCTCATTCACTGATGCCATAGTCCACGTAATGGCTTCCATTTGCCGTGATCCAGAGAAAAAGAGAGAACTCCCACTGATTTCAGTTTGCAGTACAGTTCACTAAATCTGCAATACTGGACCTGTAGAGGTGAATGAAGTTACTTACTGTAATTGGAGGTTCTTTGATATGAGTGTTCCCTATATGTATTCCACACATGTTGTGCATGCACGCCATGAGCCTGAGTTTTCTCCAAGTAGAATCCATTGACTCGCACATGTGCAGCGTCTCCCCTCATACTCCCCTCTAAGGGTATAAGTGGTGGTGTGGGTTGATGCCACGCCAGTTCCTCCTCTTACCACAAAGCAACCAAGTCCTAAGCAAAGGGTGGGTAGTGGAATACAGATAGAGACCACATATCTCAAAGAACCTCCAATTACAGTAAGTAACCTGCATTACTTCTTTGAGTGATGGTCCCTATGTGTATTCCACATGTGGGTGACTTGTGAGCAGTGATCAGTGTGAAGGTGGGTGCAAGGAAGCTTATGGCGGAGCCATTCGTAAGGTAGCTCGTCCTACTACTGCATCCGCAGCTGTCATGTGAGTCAGAACATAGTGTGCTGGATAGATCAACATGTTTCCGCTTTGCAAATATCCTGCCACAAAAATCCACTAACAAAGCTAAAGAAGTGTCCTGTGCCCATGTAGAGTGAGCTATAACACCTCCAGGAGGGTGGCAGTTTCATACCGTATAGCATTCCAGTGTGCAGCCTGAGACCCACTTAGAGATCCTTTGTGAGGATATGGCTTGGCCCCTTGATCTCTCTGCTATAGCAGTAAAGAGTCGCGGAGACTTTCCTAAAGGCCTAGTTCTTTGTAGGTAGAATGCCAGGGCACATCTGATGTAGAGGAACTGTAGCTTCTTGTCGGCAGGAGAGGCATGTGGTTTTGGACAGAATACAGGAGAGTGGATTAATTGGTTGAGATGGAATTTGGACACAACTTTGGGGAGGAATTCGGGATGTAGCCTCAATAAAACTTTGTTCTTCTGAAAGACTGTGTGGGGTGGGTCTGCCATCATGGCTGTTAGCTCACTGACCCGTCTGGCCAAAGTGATGGCAACTAGGAATGCCACTTTAATGGAAAGGTGGGTCATAGTACAAATTGCCATAGGTCTGAAGGATAGTCCTGTAAGAATGAAGAGAATGAGGTAAAGATCCAACTGGAGCGTAGGTTTGACAACGGATAGGAAGGTTCTGACCAAGCCTTTCATGAAGCATACCATGATAGGGTACGTAGTGTCCATCCATGGGGGGAAGGAAGGCACTAAATGTCACCAGATGAACACAAAGAGATCTGAGAGGTAAGCCTGATGTTTTCTGTATGAAGAGGTAATCTAGGATAACTGGGTGGTCACCATATCAAGGCAATGGTGATGGTGGTGGGCCCACTCTAGGGAGCAACGCTACTTCGCCCAGTAATATGTTCTTGTGGACTGTTTCCCATTGTGGTTAAGGATCTGCTAGACTGGGGCTGAACATGCAATCTGTATGTCAGACACCTATCCAAACACCAGGCCGTGAGGTGAGGGAGGCCTGGGTTGGGATGCCTGATCCTGCCTCGGTGCTGTGTGAGAAGATCCAGGAATAACCAGAGCCTAAATGGTTGTTTGGTGGAAAGCTTCGGGAGGTGCGTGAACTAGAATTGCCGGGGCCAGTAGGGCTAAGATGCGTGTCTCACACAGATGGTAGAGGCACAGTTGATGTTCCTCTCTGCTTGAAAAAGGAATGAGGTCAGGAGACACAGTTCTTGAAGCCGGAGATGCTGGACATAGTCCCTGGATAGCAAGGAGTTGTTTCCCCTGACTGGGGAGGTTCTATGCTAGTTATACTAAACTACACTGCACTATATTAAACTATCTTAAGTAAGCTATTTAAACTATGAAAGAACTATGTACAGAAGTATACAACAACTCTCTTATTGAGATAAGAATGAAGGAGAAGTAGGGGTTCCTACTCAAGCCATGTGGCAGTAAGAAGGAACTGGAATAGTGTCAACCCTCACTGTCCTTTATACTCTCGGTTGGGAGCACGAGGAGACACACTGCACGTGAACACCCACATGTGGAATACAGATAGGGGGCATGACTGAAGAAAACTATCACATTACATATGCATGGCTGAGAGTTTGACATTTCTGGCTGTGTTGGGGAAAATAACTGAAGTGTGTTTAGAAAGAAGAAAGCTTGCAGACACA
The DNA here is from genome assembly GCF_020497125.1 of Mauremys mutica. Lineage (NCBI taxonomy): Eukaryota > Metazoa > Chordata > Testudines > Geoemydidae > Mauremys > Mauremys mutica. The sequence continues at coordinate 273,615,134 of NC_059073.1, forward strand.
TCTCCCTTTGCTAATCAGCAACAATGGAAAAAGGAAAGTACAAAGAATTCCAGATCCATTTAATACCATTTTAAAAATTATGTATTTTTAAACATTTGCTTAAGAGTGACTGTGAATATTTAATTTTTAAAGCTTTTTTCTTTTTAATCCTTACAACTACTGAATCATATACTTTATGCTACTAAGCCAGGACATTCAGTAATAAGCAAATCTTACAATAAGACAAATACTAACCTTCTTATGAAGTAATTGAAAGTAACATTCACCCCATGTTATTACTTAATTAAAGCCAATAAATCCATGTATTAAGCCCTTGTATATGCTAAGTGATCCATTATAAGAGTGAGAAAAAAAATGGAAAATCAAGTAAAGCGTTTCATGTAGGCTTCCTTTCCTATGACAATTTGTCAGTGAAAGTTGAAAGCTTTTCTTTTTGTTTTTTTAAAGACTTCAATACAGATGTCAGTACTAGGATACTGTAGTCAATTAAGTCACTTTACAGCCGTGATTATGCAATATACCAATGTCATACACTGTGGATCCAACACTGGGTTTACTTCACTATAACTCCATTGAAGTAAATTGAATTAATCCCAATTTACAAGGGCTAGTTGGGGAAAAAATCAGCAAGTTCACATTTTTGACAAAAGAAAAACTTTTGTTTTGGGGATGTTAGCTGAATATTTTCCATTTTCAGTATGACAGTGTGGGCTGTGTGTAGATGGAGGGGGAACATTTTCTGACCAGCTCTAAGCTTTACACATGGGCAAGTGACATCAATATCTAATCTGATTTAATCTACATAGTTCTAATGCACCGGGCATGGTAGCATGTAAGTTATGAGGCTAGGAAGAATTCTTGAATGGGGCCTTTATTAAACCTAAAGATTTTACTTAACCATCTTGGTGCTTTAGAACTACCTGAATCAACTTGAGACATAGGATTTGAAGTATCAATAAACTGGTCAAATGTGAAACTGCTTTCGTGTCTTGCATATTTTTCAAACTCAGTTCAAAGATCAACCTGTCAAATGTGATGGAAAAAAGTGGACAAAAAATTAATTTAAAAATAAAATTATAAACTGAGTTTTGTGTTTTAAAGCAGGAATGGTCCTGTCAAAAAGTACCAGAACAGTATGTAGATAGCAGTTTTTCACTTATTATGGTGAAAGGGAAAAAAAAAGTATACCAGAAATCCTTAAACTAGAATTGGTTGCTCATGAAGAGTTGCGACAATGTTTTGAGTTAAGTAGATATAAACTTTAGGAACAAAGACCACTTTAAATGGGGAACATACAGTATTTGACTTCCTCCCTGCAAGAATGAATGCACCTGTCCAGTAAAACATATTTCTTAGCCATAGTTGAGGTTTTTTTTCTTACTGTTGAACCTTGTGAATTATAGATTGTTAATTATAAATTCTCTTCCATCTCTTCCATCCTAATTGTAGTACTAATACTGTCTAAAAATAACAAAATAACAGACGATGTATGTAGGGATCACACATTCAGGGTGGATTGTCTTAAATCAAAGCAATTTAAATCACCAATTTTAATAATGATTTAAATCATCAAGCAAGAAACCTTGATTTAAATCAATTTTAATTGTTTTACATTTGTACTTTCTCCTAGAGAAAGGTTGATTATCATTGGTTGGTAAACATTAAAATATGTTGATTTGCAACTACATATAGCCTTTACACTAAATTTAGTGATTCTTTTTGCTAACCAGGAGGATACGCCATACCTATGCATATTTATTTAAGCAATTATATATCTTAACATACATTTATTCAGATGCTTAATTTTATCTTTAAGATGTTAGGCAATGGTGAATAATGCATTTCTTATTTACTAGATGATTATTAACTATTTGCTATTTGTATCAAGTTGTATTTGGGTGGGAATTCACACAGTTAAAAATGCACAAAATAGCATTTTTATTATTTTTAATAAATAAAACTACTTTAAATATGTTGGATACACAAGAGATTTTTTTTATCGAAACATGTTTTTGCATTTAAAAATAACTGATTTATTAAACAAACCCAGTATTATCTGTAGTTAGTGACTTTAACTGATTACTTCTTGTCGCCATGCCCTTAGAGATTTTAGAACTAGTAGATGTCATCCTCTCACACCTAGTTTTTATACATAGATTTTATACATACATTAAAAGAGGAAAACAAGCTTTCCTGCTTTTTCATTTCTCAATTGGTTTCTTAACTTTGAGTGAACTAGTCATTGAACTGAACTATGTACAATGCAAAAAAATAAGCAATGCACTAAAATAATCATTATCGAGTTCATTGGAATCTCCAAATGAGAAAATCAAAGATTTGGAATTTAAAGTCAATGCAGAAAGACTGTCTTCCTCTGTGACTTATAAAACAATGTACAGTTCAAGTAATTAGGCTTATACAAACTAGGTTTATAAATCCCAAAGACAAGACAGACAATGTTATAGGAGAGGAACAACAGTACTAAATAATGAGATGCTCTTTATTTTTTTCCTTATTTAATACAAAATAGACTGTACAGGAATTGATTTCATGAGAGCATGTGAATATAGCAAATAAGCATTTGTGTATTTATATTATACAGCAAAACCATAACAGAGAGTCCCAGCCATTGCATAGTCTACCATTGAATAACTGACCCAAGAGGAAGCCATGCATGTTACACTGCAGATATGGATGCATAAAGGGTGTCAAAGTCACTATTACAGCGGCAGAGACTATAATGAAAGTGGTGCTGTTGGGATTAAGATATGACATTGACAAATGACCTTTCATCCATTCTCTTTGTTAGTATACTGTAAATTAATTTGCTTTCTGTTGGTGTATTTCATGGATGAGAACTGTGCTGAAGAGACTTCTCATCCAACTGTGAGCTGAGAGTGGCTGTTGTGGAAACTTTTGTATTGTAATGGTTAATGCAGGCTTCTAATCAGAGTAATATGAAATGCTGGAGTGGGGGGATACTTTGCAGCAGTTTGTGGGAATAGGTACTTCAATCCCAGTCTATGTGGACTCACATCTATTAGGTTTCTCTTTGAGTTATGAGTGAAACTCATTCACACTCATGCTTTCAGGTGGCTTTGATGCAAAATCATAAAATAGCCCATGTTAAATAAAAATTTAGGTCCAGGTCAGTCTGAAAGGTTTTGCAGACCTTTGATTAATCTGTCCTGAGTTTAGAATTTGTAACTAAACCTGAAACCAGATGATGTCAGAGAGGTTTCAGACATTGTCTCTCAGATTTCCATGACTTTATTTCTATATGAGCTAGTAGTCAGTGCATGTTGCACATGCGAGCCGAGATACAGCTACTGCTCTGTTGCTACTCCATTATGATGATGATCTACTATAATGTATTCTAACAGACGGGCAACTGTAATCTGGTGGATTTGGATAGGGCTATGAGTTAGGAAATACAGTTTTTATTGCCAATTTTGCTTTAGGCACTTTTGAAAATGACATTTTCCCATGTCATTTTCACAGCTGCCCATGCTGACTGAGTCTTTTTATTTTGACTTTGCTGCTTGGTAAAGGTCAGAGCAGCCGCAGATGCACTGGAGCTGTCTCACACTTGTCTGTGCTTCAGTTACCTGCAAAATGGGGAAAATAATGATTATCCGTCTTGGCAAGGTATTTTGTGGTCAAGCGGCAAAAAGCAATAATTAATTTAGTACCTAAATATTTAGCCCAGGCTGAAAAAAAAGTACCACACCCTTAGTAGACCGAGGAGTACCCTTACAAGCCAACAGGAAGAAATGAAAATTGAGGGGAGGGGGAGGAAGGTATTAGAGAAATCCAGAGTCAGTGCCTTGGCTTAAGAAACCAGATCCCATCTCAGCTGCTGGGAAGCAGGACTAGGCTGGGATTCCCACCAAGGAACTGGACACTGCTTGAGGGCTTGTTTCATATTAGCCTCTGATAAAGTTGAAGCTTCGTCCCAAGCCTCTGCTGCCTGCTAGAAGGAAAAGGCCTGTGTCTCTCCCTACCCCCTTGACTTTTAAGTTTCTTTGAGGAGTTTTTGAAGGAGGGTTTGGGTTTCCTCCTAATCTTCCCCTTTCCCAGGCCTCTAGTGGCAATAAAGGGCCTGCCTAGGTCATCTGCCCCTATGAATAGCTACTGTGTCTGCTTTTGCTGCTCATACTAGAACTTTGCCAAGCTGCAGCAAAGAGAAAGTGACATGGGAACATTTTTTCAAAAGCACCTTAAGTCCCATTTTCAAAAGTGCCATAGGCACTTTGGTGCCAAAGTCTTATTCTGAGTCAATGGGATCTATGCTCTTAAGTGCCCATGGCACTTCCAAAAATTTAATTTTAGGCACTTTTGAAATTGTTACTGATTTTCCCAGGTCATTGTCACAGCTGCCAATGCTATTTTCCTTTTGACTTTGCTGCTTGGTAAAGGTCAGATGCATTGATCAGCAGATGCATTGGAGCTGTCTCTCAGCAGATTCCAAAAGAACAAACTGCATCAGTTCATATGTGAAAGCCAACTTCAGCATACAAAAGCTACATTATTTTAAAATGCAAATTAAATTCTGCAGAAGTGTTAGCTTTTTCTCCTCTAACTTAGCTGTTGAGGTCATCCCACTTCAAGCTCCAGAGAATTTTTCAAATCTTTTATTTAGCACAGCAAAATTGAAACATAGATGGTATAAAGGGACAGACAGATTCAGCCTCTTTGCTGCAAGTAGATGCACATTGTACTTCCCTGTGCTAAGGAGGCCCATTGTGCTGTGAGTATAGAATTATCTAGCGTGTGTGTGTGTGTTGGGGTGTGTGTGTGTGTGGCTTAAGTTGGTCAGGGAATCCATAGTTACCACAGGGTGAAAGGTGCTAAAAGTGATGGCTGTAACCTGGCCATGCAAACTTGTTCAACAGCACCCCCTTTTCTTAACTCCAAGCCCCATTTTCTTCTACCCCTAGGTGGGCTGCTACAAGGTTACTGACTGGGTGCAGTACATTTTAATTTAATTGTATTACATTCACAAAATCATGTTGTGTATGCATGCTGACCGACCAGCAAAGGGTGCATTCAAAGCTTTGCCTGGCTCATTTCATTGTCTGTGTGCCAGGGCTCCTGCAAGGTTTTTGCATACCCTGTTTCCCTACCATGTCAGTGTGTGTCCAATCCTATATAAAACATACAACCATTTCTGGAATGAACGTTTGAGGGTGCAAACTGAAATTCCTGTTCTGCAAGCATTCCAGTAAGTAGAACTCAATGGCTTAAATGTTTGCTTTGCACAAACAAAAAAGGGGCTCATGCACATCAAAGCAAAGTCATTTTTTATTCTGAGTGAGAATTGTTTGCCAGGATTTGCTGACCTCTATTTTAGTTCTGAAATTACCCCCTACTCTGCGGGGGTTCTGAATCAGTGAGAGGTGGACAGTACTGTCTGATCTAAAACTGTAAAAAAGCTCTCATACTTGTCTTACATGCAGTCAGACATAATCAACTTTAAAAGGCTCTTTTTGAAATACTTTAAAAAAATATTTTAATTCTCTTTTGTTTTGACAAGGGTTATTTTTGTTCAGTGGTAATAAAGTTAAAAACATGTCTGCAAAACAAAAATGTCACTGGCAGAAAGCACCTGAAAATACCACTTTCCCTTCTTGCGGTTCACATTGAAAGAGGGCATGGGGTGGGAGTGTAGCTTATCAAAGTGCCATCACAAATGAACCTCAGGTATCGGAAACTCTCTGCTTTGGACAGTTTATATTAAAAAACTTTATTTTAGTGCCTCCTTTATCAAAATATCTTTGTAGTATCAAAAATCCCCAATCGCCTGATCCCAAGTGGTGCTGAGTAACAGTAAAGCCCTCTCAGGACCAGTCTTGTGTTTCTCGGCATGTTTTTGTAATGAGTGCAATGTAATTACATTTATATAAATGCTTACACTTCTGTTTTGGAATTGCAAATTACAGTTCATGCTTCTGTGGCTGATAAATGTGGTTTTCCATTTTGAACTCACTGGACAAATATTTTGCTTTCTTTTGCCTGCCCATAAACATTAATATACCGAAATACATCAGTGACTGTAGAATAATTATTGCGGTCTACAGTGTTCCTCACACACTCCTGGACTAAACTGATAAAACAATAACCATTCAGATAAGCAATGTACCGTATTTTTAAATGTTCAGGGTCTAATCCTGCTTCCGTCCAAGCCTGTGGAGTTTTATCATTGTCTTCATGGGAACCAGGATTGGGCCTTCATTTTGCTGTTGGACATAATTCTTTTTTTCTTTAGTTCAGATCCTACTGGTTCTTGGACTTTATATCTTGGCACAAATTTAGTTCTCATTACACTTTAGCTGCTCATGCTTTTCCTTAGCTTATATTTCATATTTTCCAATTAAAAAAGAGGTCAGCAAACCAAATAAAACTGGGTTTTATATATTCTGCAAAGAACCCAAATTATTTGTGTACTCAGAGTTTATCAGATCCTCTGCTTTTTTCCAGGTGTTTTTTAAATGCTTCTATCTTAAATGGTGTCTATTGTAAATCCAGGAAATTATGTAAAACATTTAGATACTGTAAGAGCAATATATCCATTCCTAGATAACAGTGAGTGTGTCTGCCCTTTGTAAACATTCACACTACAAGCTATATTAACATACTACGATGGGTTTGGCTTAAAACAGTTTTCCCTTTTAAACAGTTGTGCCCTTAACTTTTAGAAGTTATTAGCGATCATATAATATTAATACAGGCATTTGCGCATACACACAACCAGGATTTCAGCTACAGTACTTGAGCTCATACTCACTATGCATGAATATTGTACATTATGTTGCCTGTGGAACATCAAACCAGAACAAATCCATGTCCATGAAGTTTATAACACTACAACAAAAGAACCCCCTTCCATTGCCAGGGGTTTGTTTCAAAGCAGTACAGTCAGTGTAACTTAACCCCTGCCCCATTTTATTTATGAAAAGAAATTCATTCAGATCTCTCTCTCAGTGGTGTCTGCCCCAGAAGCATTCCAAAAACAAAACAAGCAAATGTGGATTCACTTGCCCTTAGATTTCAGGAGAGATCCAGCAGCACAATCTTCCTCTTTCCAGGTCTCTACTCTGGTAGGGAAAGGGTAGATTTTTATTTGCCAGGATGCCTTGTTTGTGTCCAGGACTAGAGCCTGTCTGGTACAAAACTGCATTTCCTCGTAATCCTGCTTCCCTAGATTCCAGAGATGGGTCAACCTGGAGTTATTACCCTCAGCCAACATACCTGCTGGAAGTCTCTTGAAAATTTGGTACTTTAGACTGTTTTCTAAATGCTTACTTTAGAAAAGCTTTGAAATGTACCATTTTCTGATTGACACCATTGATTCATTTACTGTGGAGCCTTTTGCTGCCTGTTGTGTAAAATCCCTTGGGGGTTCTTTTTATTTTTTGTTATAAATATTTACATGATAAAGCCCCTGTGATTGGCTGCTCAGCCTACATGTTCACTAGGCAACAGTACTAAAAATCCTAATAACACTTTTGTTTCAGTGACCTTCGTAAATGCACTCATGTCTTCCCCACTTATGAGCAAGGCAGCCATGCCAATTTCATGCTGATAAAATCTGTATGCCACATCATGCCTTCATTTATGTATCTCTTATCAATATAAATATAAATAGCATGTGTATATCTCAGTATGCATGTACATATTCCACAATCTTTCATTCGTCAGTTACTATACATGAAATTTAATTGGCTGAAGCTGTCATTCACTTTATTATAGCAGATATAAGCACCTTGGCAGAAGGTTATATAATGAACTTTTTAGTGCAAACTTCACATTTCATAATAGATACCAAATATGAAAAGATTTTTGTTGATTATTAGTGTGTCCTGCTATGATAAGTATTTATTCTATAGAGTCTGCAAACTTTCTTTTGTTAGGACTTTCATGTAGGATATTATTGTTTCAGTGATATCCACTTTTAAATTAGAAACTCAGGATAAGTAGGTCATCTGTAGCTTTCTGTTTTGGGACATTTATATTTTCTTTTAAGTATATACTAAATTATTTACTTGAATGGTGAGATGAAACAAGATGTCAGGAAAAAAGTCTCATTACCTGCAGTGTCAACCATGCAAGCTTTGAAACCCAGGCCTTTTAAAGTTAGTATCCTGTAGCATCAGGATTGTGTTCTTGTATAAAATAAACATACAATGTATTTGCTGTAGGGGTGATTAAATGTAGATTTAGATTTATTTATTTTATTCCTCCAGCTTTGCTGAAAAAAAATCCAATGATTTAACTGAGGATACACAGTGTCTTTAAAACATACAAACACAGCAGGAAACCCCACTGCCCTCCATACAAATGATTTCCATTCTTAATCAATGGAACAATTCTGACACAAAAGACATAAATAAATATCCTCCTCTGACACCCCCTCCACTAGAAAGACCATATGAGATTAATGTAGTTCAAACAGAGTTTTCTCTTCCATACAGTTGCCTAGGGAGGTTGTGGAATCTCCATCATTGGAGATTTTTAAGAGCACATTAGACAAATGCCTGTCAGGGATGGTCTATCTAGATGATACTTAGACCTACTATGAATGCAGGGGACTGGACTGGTTGACCTTTTGAGGTCCCTTCCAGTACTATGATTATACAATGGTTTTACTAAAAGGATTAATGCCTCTAATTTTTTGTTTTTATTTATTTCCCATACAGGTGTAACTAAGCATCGCCTTAGAATATTCAGTTCTTTGTGTGTTTCTTCATAGTTGCTCTGCATTTTCTACTGAGCACTTGAAAGGACATTTATATAAATCAGGGGCTCTCAAGCTGAGGGTTGGGACCCCTCAGGGGCTCTCAAGGTTATTACATGGGGGGTCACGAGCTGTTAGCCTCCACCCCAAACCCTGCTTTGCCTCCAGCATGTATAATGGTGTTAAATATATTTAAAAGTGTTCTTAATTTATAAGCAAGTCTCTGAATGTGACCCCTCTATGTGAGGGGTCACCAGTACAAAAGTTTGAGAACCACTGGTATAAATAGTGATTTGCCACCAATTAGGATATTGTGGTAGGAGTTTGAGTTAATCTTCCTCATTATTTTCCTTATTATGTGATATAATTGTGATGAATAACATGTCAAAGCAGTCTGCACCCATGAGCATTAATTACTTATGTGGGTTTGTGAAGTTTACAGAAATGTCATTTCATAATCTAGTATTTCAATTAACTTAAGCCTCCTTTAGTAAATTAATATAAATTTCACATGGAGTCTTAAGTGGTGAATACAAGCTGGAGAAAGATTGTTTTTGTTAACCAACCAGAAGGGTAATTACAGTAGTTCCCCTGTTCAATATCGTGATAACACTATGAATATAGGAATCTCTACATTTGTCTTGGAATTGGAGCAAGAACATACTATAATAGATTATAGTTGGCTAGGAAATACAGTAGTGCTGTCAAGCAATTAAAAAATTAATCACGATTAATCGCACGATTAAAAAAATTAATCACGATTAATCGCACTGTTAAACAATAATAGAAAACCATTCATTTAAATATTTTTGGATGTTTTCTACATTTTCAAATATATTGATTTCAATTAAAACAAAGAATACAAAGTATACAATATATTTATTTTTATTACAAGCATTTGCACAGTAAAAAAATAAATAAATAGTATTTTACAATTCACCTAAAACAAGTACTGTAGTACAATCTCTTTATCTTGAAAGTTGAACTTACAAATGTAGAATTATGTACAAAAAGCTACATTCAGAAATAAAGCAATGTAAAATTGTAGAGCCTGCAAGTCCACTCAGTCCTACTTCTTGTTCAGCCAGTCGCTCAGACAAACAAGTTTGTTTGCATTTGCAGGAGACAATGCTGCCTGCTTCTTCTTGACAATGTCACCTGAAAGTGAGAAGAGGCATTTGCATGGCACTGTTGTAGCCAGTGTTGCAAGATATTTATGTGCCAGATGCGCTAAAGATTCATATGTGCCTTCATATTTGAACCACCATTCCAGGGGACATGAGTCCATGCTGATGATGGGTTTTGCTCAATAACAATCCAAAGCAGTGTGAAGCAACGCATGTTCATTTTAATTATCTGAATCAGATGCCACCAGCAGAAGGTTGATTTTCTTTTTTGGTGGTTTGGGTTCTGTATTTTCCACATTAGAGTGTTGCTCTTTTAAGATTTCGGAAAGCATGCTCCACACCTCATCCCTCTCAGATTTTGGAAGGCACTTCAGATTCTTAAACCTTGGGTTGAGTGCTGTAGCTATCTTTAGAAATCTCCCATTGATTCCTTCTTTGCGTTTCGTGAAATCTGCAATGAAAGTGTTCTTAAAATGAACATGTGCTGGGTCATCTTCCGATACTGCTATAACATGAAATATATGACAGAATGTGGATAAAACAGCAGGGGACATACAGTTCTCCCCCAAGGAGTTCAGTCACAAATTTAATTAACACATTGTTTTTAATGAGCGTCATCAGCATGGAAGTATGTCTTCTGGAATGGTGGCCAAAGCATGAAGGGGCATACGAATGTTTAGCAGGCAAAGGCCTGTTCTCACGTTCTGGCGATACTGTAAATAAGAAGAGGGCAGCATTATCTCTTGTAAATGTAAACACACTCGTTTGTCTTAGCGATTGGCTGAACAAGAAATAGGACTGAGTGGACTTGTAGGCTCTGAAGTTTTACATTGTTTTGCTGTTGAGTGCAGTTATGTAACAAAAACAAATCTACATTTGTAAGTTGCACTTTCAGGCCAAAGAGATTACACTACAGTACTTGAATGACGTGAATTGAAAAATGCTATTTCTTTTATCATTTTTAGTGCAAATATTTGTAATAAAAAATAATATACACTTTGATTTCCATTACAATACAGACTACAATATATATGAAAATGTAGCAAAACATCCAAAATATTTAATAAATTGTCAATTGATATTCTATTGTTTAACAGTGCGATTAAAACTGCGATGAAATGCGATTAATTTTTTTAATCACAATTAATTTTTTGGGTAAATCTCATGAGTTAACTGTGTGTAATTGATAGCCCAAAAATACAGTATATATAAATTGTGTTGGGGGGATTTATATAGACAAACTTTTATTCTGATCACAAAATGTAATACTTTGGTGAAGAGATTAATGTTAAGATTTTCATGGAATATTGACACCCATTTGAGTGGGTGCAAATTGTAGATGCATATAACCGCAGGAACAAAATTGCACACAGAAGAATGGAGGACCAGTTAAGACTGGGCTGAGATTTTGCTTTCAAATCCTTTTTTTAGTTGCAGAGGGTCAGGATAGTTGCTTGTAAAACTATAAAAAGCCAGTATGCAATTTCCATTTTCTCCTTGAACACGGGCACTGGGTTTATATAAATCTGAACCCAGGCACCATGTGTTTAATGCATTACACTGAACTTTTGTAAGTAAGGTTTTGCAAGCCCCCAGGGTTTTCATGGTTTCATGAACCAAAGCCAACATGTTTGGTTTGCCAGGGTTTACAAATCTGAAAACTCTAAATGTGATAGGTTTCAGAGTGGTAGCTGTATTAGTCTGAATCAGCAAAATCAATGAGGAGTCCTTGTGGCATCTTAGAGACTAACACATTTATTTGGGCATAAGCTTCTGTGGGCTAGAACCCATTTCATCAGATGCTTGGAGTGGAAAATACAGTAGCAGGTATAAATACACAGCACATGAAAAGTGGGAGGTCAGTCTAATGAGACAATTCAATTAACAGTAGGATACCAAGGGAGGAAAAATCACTTTTGTAGTGGTAATGAGAGTGGCCCATTTCAAACAGTTGACAAGAAGGTGTGAGTAACAGTAGGGGGAAATCAGTATGGGGGAAATTAGGTTTTGTAATGACCCATCCCCTCCCAGTCTTTATTTGGGCTTAATTTGATGGTTTCCAGTTTGCAAATTAATTACAGGTCTGCAGTTTCATGTTGGAGTCTTTGAATTTTTTTTATTGTAGAATTGCCACTTTTAGGTCTGTTATTGAGTGACTAGGGAGATTGAAGTGTTCTCCAACTGGTTTTTGAATGTTATAATTCCTGATGTCATATTTGTGTCCATTTATTCTTTTGCGTAGACTGTCCGGTTTAGCCAATGTACATGGCAAAGGGGCATTGCTGGCATATGATGGCATATATCACATTGATAGATGTGCAGGTGAACGAGCCCCTGATGGTGTGGCTGATGGTGTCCCTTGAATAGATATGTGGACAGAGTTGGCACTGGGCTTTGTTGCAGGGTTTGGTTCCTGGGTTGGTGTTTTTGTTGTGTGGTGTGTAATTGCTGGTGAGTATTTGCTTCAGATTGGGGGGCTGTCTGTAAGCGAGGACTGGCCTGTCTCCCAAGATCTGTGAGAGTGAGGGATCGTCCTTCAGGATAGGTTGTAGATCCTTGATGATGCACTGGAGAGGTTTTAGTTGGGGGCTGTAGGTGATGGCTAGTGGTGTTCTGTTACTTTTTTTGTTGGGCCTGTCTTGTAGTAGGTGACTTCTGGGTACCCTTCTGGCTCAGTCAATCTGTTTCTTCACTTCACCAGGTGGGTATTGTAGTTTTAAGAATGCTTGATAGAGATCTTGTAGGTGTTTTTCTCTGTCTGAGGGATTGGCGCAAATGCGGTTATATCTTAGAGCTTGGCTGTAGACAATAGATCATGTGATGTGGTCTGGATGAAAGCTGGAGGCATGTAGGTAAGTATAGTGGTCAGTAGGTTTCCAGTATAGGGTGGTGTTTAAGTGACCATCGCTTATTAGTCCTGTAGTGTCTAGGAAGTGGATCTCTTGTGTGGACTAGTTCAGGCTGAGGTTGATGGTGGGGTGGAAATTGTTGAAATCCTGGTGGAATTCCTCAAGGGCCTCCTTTCCATGGGTCCAGGTGATGAAGATGTCATCAATGTAGCGCAATTAGAGTAGGGGTGTTAGGGGACGAGAGGTGAGGAAGCGTTGTTCTAACTCAGCCATAAAAATGTTGGCATACTGTGGGGCCATGCGGGTGTCCATAGCAGTGCCACTGACTTGAAGGTATAAATTGTCCCCAAATCTGAAATAGTTGTGGGTGAGGACAAAGTCACAAAGTTCAGCCACCAGGTTTGCCGTGACATTATTGGGGATACTATTCCTGACGGCTTGTAGTCCATCTTTATGTGGAATGTTGGTGTAGAGGGCTTCTACCTCCATAGTGGCTAGGATGGTGTTTTCTGGAAGATCACCAATGGATTGTAGTTTCCTCAGGAAGTCAGTGGTGTCTCGAAGATATCTGGGAGTGCTGGTAGCATAGGGCCTGAGGAGAGAGTCTACATAGCCAGACGATCCTGCTGTCAGGGTGGCAATGCCTGAGATGATGTGGTGTCCAGGATTCCCAGGTTCATGAATTTTGGGTAGCAGGTAGAATACCCCAGGTTGGGGCTCTAGGTGTGTGTCAGTGTAGATTTGTTCCTGTGCTTCTTCAGGGAGTTTCTTGAGTAGATGGTGTAGTTTCTTTTGGTAATCCTCAGTGGGGTCAGAGGATAATGGGGAAAGGGTGCTTCATGAGGATGACATGATGAACTCTGAGATTAAAGCAAACAACATTGGCTCTTTGTAAGGTAAACACTTCAGATACATTTGGAAGGACAACTGGAGGTGCAGTCTGTCATGGTACTGAAGAGGCCAGCAGGGTTGTAGTGTGCAGAGTCAGTTGGAGAATAAACAGTTGTAAAAAGGAAAAGTAGAAGGTGGTAATGGTGGGGACAAGGTGAATCGGACACTAGTGACAACCTTGAGGGCATCAGAATCTCTCAGTGAGTTGTAGACATGTCGGTGATCCCAGTTTGTTTTGTTTGTGTCTTAATTAAGGTCCACATCCTATCACTCACCTAACCCTTTCTGTCATCTTATAGTATTACATTTTCTTAAAAGTTATATTATACCACTCACAATGTGATTTCTATACAGTAATTTTGTGTACGTGGCATAACACAATCCTCTTTTTTTAATAGGTGATCAAGAGACCAATGAATTTAGCTGTAATCTCTTCATACACATGTCTATTCCATGACTTATGAAGTAAGCTATTAATTAGTGCCTTAATTTACACAAACTCTTGTGACTTTTAAAAGAGCTGTTTGACATAGAGCATGGAGTGACAGCAGCAGCATATGGACTAAAAAGGGTGGTTTTTCCCATGTGGTGGCAAGCCTGGGGCTAAGCCAATTTTGATTACATGATGAGCCCCACCTGAAAGGAATCAAGTGATTCCAGTATAAAAGGAGCAGAAGGTTGCAGTGAAAGGGGTTCGGGACACTCAGGAAGGTGTGGCAGAGGGCAGAGCATTAGGAAAGTCTCCTGCAAGGAAGACTCTGAGATCAGAGGAATTGCATCAGGCAGAGGCCCGGGAGAGACCCTGACCAAGCGGAGGAGGGACTACAAAGGCCCCAGGCAGGAAGGCCTTGGAGGAGGAAGAGAAGCCTTGTGTTGTGTGTACTTATGCATGGACTTAGCTTGGGATTTTCAGTTTTATTTGTAGTTTATTTTATAGTAATAAACCCAGTCACAAGGAGGGGTATTTTTGACCAAGAAGAAGCCTGGGTAAAGTTTTACTTGAACACTCCAAGAGGGGAAATTGAGGCAGGCTGCCTGTAGTATGAGCTGAGGCCATGAGGGGGTGCAAAGGAGGTGGCCGTACCACTACCAATAACAATGGACTTAAAAAAAGCAAACATTAAACTTAGAGACTGGTAGGTAAGGTCTCATTAGAAGAAAATCTAAGGGAAAAAAAGAGTTCAAGATAGTGATCAGTTTCTGAAAAAGACAATATTAATGGTACTATAGCAAACTATCCTGTTGTGAAGGAAGGATAGGAAGTAAGAGGCAAATATGGTCCACCAGGAGCTCTTTAATGACCTGAAAATCAAAAAGAATGAGAACAAAAAAATACCACAAGCATGAAGAGACAAAATCAGAAAGCTTAAGGCATAAAATGATTTACATAAAGCAAGTGCCATAAATGGCAAGAAGAAGAGGTTCTTATTAGAAGTGAGAGAAAGATGAAGAAAAAATGTAGGTCCAGTACATAGCAGGAAAGGAGATCTAATAATGGACAACACCAAGAAGGCTGAGGTGTTTAAAGCCTGTTTTGCTTGTCTTTTCTAGAAAAGTTAATTGTGACCAGGTGCTTAACCCAATTTATATTAACAACAAGATGGGAGGAACACAAGCCAGAATAGGGAAAGAACAGGTTAAAAAGATATTTAAATAAGTTGGATGTATTCAAGTCAGTGGGCCTGATGAAATAATCCTAGGATACTGAAGCAATCTTGGAACCATTATTGGAACCACCTCTGAGAACTCAAGGACAGGTGAGATCTCAGAGAACTGGAGAAGGGCAAGCCTTGTACCTATCTTTAAAAAGGGGAATAAAGAGGACCCAGGGAATTAGATACTAGTCAAGCTAACTTTGACATGAAAAGATACTGGAACAAATTATTAAATAATCTATTGCAAGCACTTAATGGATAATAAGGTAATATTTAATAGCCGCCATGGATTTATCAATAACAAATCATGCCAAACAAACCTAATTTCCTTCTATGAGGAGGTTACTGGTCTAGTGGATAGGGAAACACTATAGATGTGATATATTTTGGTTTTAGTAAAGTTTTTGACACAGTCCCATATGACATTGGCATGAGCAAACTGAGGAAATGTGATCTAAAGGAAACTACACAGAACTGGTTGAAAGGCCAAACTAAAAGAATAGTTATCAATGGTTTGCTATCATCCTGGGAGGACATATCTAGTGTGGTCCTGCAGGATTAGACAACACTCTCAGGGATGGTTTAGGTATATTTATTCCTCCCTCAATGAAGGGGGCTGGCCTATATGACTTCTA
The DNA here is from genome assembly GCF_020497125.1 of Mauremys mutica. NCBI lineage: Eukaryota > Metazoa > Chordata > Testudines > Geoemydidae > Mauremys > Mauremys mutica. The sequence continues at coordinate 273,631,028 of NC_059073.1, forward strand.
GAGGTCTCTACCAGCTCTACAGTTCTATGGTTCTAAATCCTGCTGTGTAGAACTCATAGTCTAAAATCATGAGTTAATTCAATTTTAAACAGAACAGCCTATATGTGTGTGCTGATGGAGTAGATGGGTTTATAGAATTTTTTTTTTGAGAGAGAGACTCAACCCAAATGTAAAAACTGTAGTAAGTGTATTTTGAACATTTTGAATTACATTCTATTTCATCCTTGTTCATGTTGTTCCTCTTACTAACTCCCATGTGATAATATTTTCAAGGGGCCCTAACAGAGCCACTGGTATGCCATATTGCCACACCGGGACCTTATTCTTGGAAGTACTTTCTCTGGGATGTGGTCAACCCTGGATTGTCATCACATCAGCAAAGGGACATTTTCAGTACTGCCCTGTCCTATTAGAACAGTGATTTTGGATGGTGGTACTCTGAAAAGTTGTGTTATAAGCATTGTTGGACGGTTGGTTTCTGAGATGCCCACGCTCACAGCGTAACATATGTAAACTTAAATTTGCCGGAGTTTGTCATTTAGTCAGTCTAGCTGAAGTTGTCTCCATTATTGCAAGGAAAATAGTTTCCATATGAAACTTAAATATCCTCTGATCGACATGTTTACATCCTTTTCAGCATTTTGCAAGTATAAAAGAGAAAATATTTCTTATATCTGAAACACTTTTTTGGCAAAGGAGTCTGAGGAGTATTTGAATAGGACAAATATTCAAGTAAGATATAACAGTGTAAAGACCAAGGCAAATAAAGAGTTCTAATAGATGCTATGTTCAAACAGAACTTCTACTACAATAATTTACCCCCACTATTTGTGCTGTTTGGTCTAGTTGTTAGATTACAGTAATGCTGTATATTCTCAAAACTATTGTATAATAGTAACCATGTCTAAAAAAGCTCCCAACAATTATTTTTCCTTGCTTTTAGATAGAGGTTTGGGTACATTTACTTGTTTGTTTTAAAGAAAACTATTCAACCTGAGTTTGCTTTTCTAAAAATCAAAAGCCGATTGATGGCTGTTGGAGAGTAGACATGATTTCTCCCATCTTGGACTTGCAGCTCTCTCTTTTATTTATATTTTCTGGGATTTGGACAGTGGATGTGTGCTTAACCTGAAACTGTATATGCTCGTCTGAGCACCACTCATATCTGTTTAGCAAAGTTTGAAGGGGAGGGACGTGTGATGAAAGCTGGATTCATACTTGTTATTTTTGTTGTTTAATGTTTCTGGAACAGAGATATTTATTAAAAAAGAAGTCAGAAGTTAATTGTCAGTAATTATGGAAGGGAATTAAGAAATATGCCTTCACTCTTGATAATGAATCCCTTTAATTCTGTAATATTTTCTTTTACTCGTCACTTCCCCCCAATTATATTCTGGAAAATGTGTTTGTACTCCTCAAAAGATGCAGCTGTATGCTACTAGGTTAAAAACCTGGCAATGTAAATGTATGTAAAGGTGGTCAATGTACCCTGCTTCAATAAGATAAGTGTTTTGGAGTAGCATAGCATCTAACTCTGAAGTACTGAAGAAATAGCAGCATGCCTGAATCTCAAACAGAAAGGGTTTCCTTACTACTGCTGTTCAATATCAGAGGACTGGGAAGAATAGGAAAGCAGAGGATGTTGCAAGAACATCAAGTGTTTAAAAAAAAATTAAACTAAAACAGTTAAAACTTAATGATGACACAGAGGTGCTGCTGACGTTATAAGCCCGGTGGGAAAAGTATTTTGTAAAGTTAGTTTACAGAAGCTGTTGTAGATCTGTACAGGGCAGGTATGCACTTGCTGTGATGTATATGACGTACACAGGAAGTGTTTTAACATGGTTATATTTTTTAGATAAGCCATTATAGAATTTATGAGTCAGGGTGTATAAAAATACTTTGTCTCAAGAACTGCCTCCAGACTCAGATTCACACAAGCACTGAACACACTATATTATACAGCACGCTGGATTGTGTCAGGCAAATGTTATTAATCCCTATTTCCTGGAATTTATAATCAGATGTAGAAGGCTAGACTAAAGATGGCTCCCAAAAACACTGAATGCCAATCAACCCAGAAAAGAGACCTGAGAGTCAGTGTAGATAATTTAGTGAAGACCTCAACTTAACTATAGTCAAAAAATCAAACAAGACTGTAGGATGCATAAGGAATGGGATGGAGATTAAGACAAGCAAATATAATACCTTTATATAAATCAATGGTGAAGCCTCATAGGACTGGCCACCACATCTCAAAAAGGAAACTGCAGAAATAGAGGTTCAGAGAAGAGTGATGAGAATGATTAGTGGCTTGGGAACACTCTCAGATGAAGAAAGCTTGAAAAGATTGGGATTGTTTGCCTTAGAAAGGAGACCAATGAGAAGGGACATGATAAAAGTATGTAAAATAATGAATGGTATAGAGAAAGTAGATCGGGGACTTCTGTTCTCCTTGGCTCACAGCACAAGAACAAATGGACTTTAATACCATCCAGTTACTTCCTGAGCACCCTCTCATGGCCAGAAGGCACTCTGCAGCACCCTGCCTCTGTTTTCCCGTCTTCAGGGCCCTCTAAGTATTCTCAGTTCAAAGGTGGCTCAAACAGTCCCCACAAGAGGTACCATTTATTTAGTCTCCTGATACATACCAGTCCTTTGTGCCCCAAGCCGTTCAGTGTCTTTCTGCTGATTAACACAAAACAGAAACTCGGAGTTTTCATCCCTGCTGTGCTATACAGTCTGTCCTGCTTGGATAGGATTTTTCCAGGGCCACCCTACCTGGAGAGCCTTCTCCCACTCTCTCCTGCTTCTTCAGTTTTTTTTCCATGCTGACTCAGGGCCCTGCAGGAGCCTTCCTGGGGGAGGGATAGCTCAGTAGTTTGAGCATTGGCCTGCTAAACCCAGGGTTGTGAGCTCAATCCTTGAGGGGGCCACTTAGGGATCTGGGGCAAAATCAGTACTTGGTCCTGCTAGTGAAGGCAGGGGGCTGGACTCGATGACCTTTCAAGGTCCCTTCCAGTTCTAGGAGATTGGTATAGCTCCAATTATTACCTATTACCTTCTTGCAATGTCTACTGACATAGCTGGAGCAGGCAGAGCTTCCCCCTGTTAATGCAACTTCCTGCCTTTTACCCTGGGGTTACCTGATTCAATCCAGATGTCGCTCATCATATAATCAGGGCTGGTTTAGGCCCCAGCTCTCCAGCCCATGAGCCAATAAAAGCCATTACTTCACTCACATTGTTGTCTAATACCCTGTTACAGGGACAGTCAATGAAATTCAAAGTTGGCGAATTCAAAGGTGATAAATAAAATACTTTTTCACACAATGCCTAGTTAGATGTGGACTCTTTGTCAAAGGAAGTTGTTGAGGCCAAGAATTTAGCAAGATTCAGAAAGGGATAGCATATTTATATGGATAACTATTATAATTCAAGATATTTTTGTTAATACTAACTAAAATTTTGGAAAGGGCATAAAACTTCATGCTGCAGGGTTTAAACCATTCTCTAACTATTAGAGACCGGGCTGAGACCTAGCAAGGGGCAGAGGGTTAGAGGGCAGATTATCCCACATCTGCCTGTTGCAGAATTTTTACACCTTCCTCTGAAGTATCTGTTACTTGCCAATGTCAGAGACAGGATGCTGGACTAAATCCAGTATGACAGTTCCTATGTTTCTAACTATTGGCTCCAATCCTGGAAACACGTAACAGTAAAAATGAATACCTCCCTCTTGCATAGTTCTTTTTATCCAGAGATCTCAAAGAGCTTTACAGAGGTGGTAAGTGTCATTATCCGTATTTTACAGATGGGGAGCTTTAAGCATCTGTGTAGTCCTGCTGGCTGTGCAAAAATGCAACACCTTGTGGTCTTTGATTGTGAAGTATCAGGGGGTAGCCGTGTTAGTCTGTATCCACAAAAACAACAAGGAGTCCGGTGGCACCTTAAGGACTAGCAGATTTAATTGGGCATAAGCGTTCATGGGTAAAAAACCTCACTTCTTCAGATGCATGGATGCAAGTGAGGTTTTTTACCCACGAAAGCTTATGCCTAATTAAATCTGTTAGTCTTTAAGGTGCCACCGGACTCCTTGTTGATTGTGAAGGACTTCCAGGTTCCACGCCATGATTACTCTCTAAACACTGAAAACATAGAGACATCTTTGTCAAAAAATGTTTTAGTTATCTTTTCAATATTTGACATACAAAATTTAAGACTCATTCAGGCCACGTCATCAGACAACCAAATGATAACAGACAGCATAGATGAAAACTGTTGAGGGTAGGAATCAGAAACAGACATTTATGCATCATCATTATAAGAAATGATACCTTTATCCACATTGTGAATAAAGAGAAAATACAGTAGCAGTGACACCAGATCAGAACCCTGAAGGGACCTGGTTGACTCAGGGGAGTTAACTATTACAAATTACCTACAGTAGAAGAAGCAGTTGGAAAAGTATGATGCAAGCTTCTGCAGGGCAAGACCTTACATGGAAGACAATGAGAACATTATGATGAGGGATACTGAAGCTTGCAGTTGATAAATCAAGGTAAATGATGATGAGCCTTTTGAATGTGAAATAACCAAATAATTAAAGTATCAGAGGGGTAGCCGTGTTAGTCTGGATCTGTAAAAGCAGCAAAGAGTCCTGTGGCACATTATAGACTAACAGACGTATTGGAGCATGCATCCGACCAAGTCGGTATTCACCCACGAAAGCTCATGCTCCAATATGTCTGTTAGTCTATAAGGTGCCACAGGACTCTTTGCTGCTTTTACAAATAATTAAAGACTTTATGCAGGGCTATTGCTGCAGAACATTCAATTCTGAACCCACTCCCACAGTGATCAGACAGGGCATGGCCACAAATATGAAGCAAAACTTGATGTAGAACAATATTTTCTAGCAGATTACTAGCTGAGGAGCGTCAAGGGAGAGTGAAATTACTCAAATAGATTTCAGAGGCTGACTTTAAAAAGACATAGTGATAACTAAAGTCCATGTAGAAGGAGGGAAGATTCTGAAAAAGAAAGGAATTAATAAATCAAGGTATTTTAAAAACAAGTTCAAAAGAGTGGAAATAAGGAAATAGGAGTGTAACATGTGCCTACAAAGGGCTCTGTTTGAGCAAAAGCACCCGTCTATGTAGATCATCTTGCAGAATTAGGGCCTAACTCTGCATTTGGGCACTGAGATCAGTGCATAGGTGCCAAACAGCTATTTGAACACACACCTCTGCAGGACTGGACATCCTAGTTTCAGTGTCCAAGTTTGAAAACCGATCCCCATGTAATACTTATTTATGTTTTGTGTGTGGGGGTGTGACATTTAAATTATGCCAAAATCACAGTATTTCATATATAGTTACAGAAAACTAGGATATGTTGTGAATTCTCAGCCAAGATTTAATAAAGCGATGAAGAGAAATCTCTCATTACTTCACAAAATATAATGTTGTGCAATTTACTTCAGTTGTCAAAAATAAGTGAACACAGTTAATTTGTAATGCAGCACTGCTGATAGTCCTATCTGCTCCAGCCCACCTTGTTTTTTCAGTTCCTTGCTGATTCACAAAATGCAGTAATTCAAAATGGGTATCCCACCAATCCATGTGAATTAGCAACATTTCATTGTATTAACTAGCTAGCTGGCCTGTGGCACTTGAAGTTCAGAGTAGAGAAGTGTCCCCTTCCCCCCTGCTCCCGCACTCCACTTACCCCATCTTCATGGGGGTAGGGGACGACATGACAGGGCTCAGGATGGAGGGAGCTTCCTGGGAGCTGCTGTTGTCTCAACTTGCCTTAAAAAGGCAGTGTTCTTAGGGTAAGTCTATACTACCCACCAGATTGGCTTGCAGCAATTGATGCAGCGGGGGTCGATTTATTGTGTCTAGTCTAAAATAGCTCAAGAAAGAGACCTTGGAGTCATAGGGATAGTTCTCCGAAAACATCCACTCAATGTGCAGCGGCAGTCAAAAAAGCGAACCGAATGTTGGGAGTCATTAAGAAAGGGATAGATAATAAGACAGAAAATATCATATTGCCGCTATATAAATCCATGGTACGTCCATATCTTGAATACTGCATGCAGATGTGTTCGCCCCATCTCAAGAAAGATATATTGGAATTGGAAAAGGTTCAGAATAGGGCAACAAAAATGATTAGGAGTATGGAACAGCTTCCGTATGAGGAGAGGGTAATAAGACTAGGACTTTTCAACTTTGAAAAGAGACAACTAACGGCGGGTATGAGAGAGATCTATAAAATCATGACTGGTGTCGAGAAAGTAAATGAGGAAATGTAATTTACTCCTTCTCATAACACACAAATTAGGAGTCACCAAATGAAATTAATAGGCATCAGGTTTAAAACAAACAAAAAGACGTATTTTTTTCACACGACACACAGTCAAGCTTTGGAACTCCTTGCCAGAGGATGTTGTGAAGGCCAAGACTATAACAGGGTTCAAAAAAGAACTAGATAAGTTCGTGAAGGATAGGTCCATCAATGGCTCTTAGCCAGGAGGGGCAGGATGGTGTCCCTAGCCTCCGTTTGCCAGATGCTGGGAATGGGCGACAGAGGGATGGATCATTTGATGATTACCTATTCTGTTCATTCTCTCTGGGGCACCTGGTATTAGCCACTGTTGGAAGATAGGATACCAGGCTAGATGGACCTTTGGTCTGACTCAGTATGGCCATTCTTATGTTCTTAAACCACCTCTGCTACAAGTCAATGAGGATTTACTAATACCAGGTTTTGTCGATCTCTAGTTTTGAGATGCTTTATAATGTCCTCAAATATTTCTGCTTCAGTGACAGAATATTTACACAGAACAGAATCTTGCTAGTATGATTTTTGTAATTTTTGTTTGCATGATTTTTCTTTTTAAACTTTTGCAGGAGAAATGAAGTCTGAAGGAGCAGTTTAGTGTAATGGAGGTTATTGTTTCACTTGAGTGATAGCTAGCAAAATTATGAATAACTCTCCTCTACACTCATGGTATCTTCAGTAAGTCCCTTACCTGCAAATTACCCCATCTAGTTTCTGATTCAGCCACAGTATTCTATCCCTCATAGCATCAACATACCTTCTTCTTCGTGCAGGGGAATGGACTCAATATTTAGGGGACCCAATCCAGTGCTGCTTTCTAATACTCCGCTAAAATTAATCTGAGAGCTTTAATAGTATATAATTAATAATTTGCTGTAGAGGAAGCAGGAAAAATTATTTCCCTTAGGCCTGGTCTACACCGGGGTTGGGATCGATTTAAGATACGCAACTTCAGCTACGAGAATAGCCTAGCTGAAGTCGACGCATCTTAGATCGACTTAGATTGACTTACTTCGCGTCCTTGCGGCGTGGGATTGACGGCCACCGCTCCCCCGTCGACTCCGCTTCCGCCTCTCGCCCTGGTGGAGTTAGTGGACAGGGAGCAGGTTCGGGGATCGATGTATCGTGTCTAGACGAGATGCGATACATCGATCCCCGCTAGATCGATCACTACCTGCCAATCCGGCAGGTAGTGTAGACATACCCTTAGAGTGACTGGCTTTAATTTACATGGTGACACTTCAACAATTCAGGAATTCCAAGAGATATGCTGATAGTTGTGGATGTTGAATTAATGATATTATAATGGTACCAAATATATTATCTTGATGTCTAATAGAACTTTAGAATTATTTTCCAATTATTTGAGAGGTAGGAGAAGGACAACACAATAATATATTACACCTCTACCTCGATATAACGCTGTCCTTGGGAGCCAAAAAATCTTACCGCGTTATAGGTGAAACTGTGTTATATTGAACTTGCTTTGATCCACCGGAGTGCACAGCCCTGCCCCCCCGGAGCACTACTTTACCGCATTACATCCAAATTTGTGTTATATCAGGTGGCATTATATCGAGGTAGCGGTGTATTTTGCAAATATAAAAAGCAAAAGTTTTTCAGAAAAAAACCCTCCAACCCAGAAGGTTTTTTCCTTTTAGCTGTTTCATTTTTTAAAAACAAAGAAGGATATGTTTCAGTGAACATATTATACTTGAAAGGTTTTTTTAAACTAAATTAGGCTCTACTTACAACCTGTGAATGAAAATGTTAATAAATCTAAAAGGGTTTTTGTCTTTGCTTAGTAGGCCTATTAAGAAATTATAAAAACGTTCTATAACTATCTAGAATCCTGAAGGGGAATGGGTGTAGTCTATGTTGATTGGTCACAGAGGCATGGATTAGAATCAGTTGTCATTAGATGCTGGAAAGGGAAGTGGGTACAGTTATGAGTTAGGAGGCTTGTTGACTAGAATCCATAAACTTGTGGAGACATGACAGGGCATCAGACTTCAGAGTGTTGAATTTACTACATAGTTGTTTCTCATTCTACCTGCAGGAAATGTGAAAGCTGCTGATCAATACGGCAAATAGGCAATTGCTGTTTAGTGAATATCAAAAAGCAACATAGGAATTTCTGACTCATATTGACGACAATTGAAGGATGTAGTAGAAAGCATGTGACCGAATGGACTTTGGTTATGAAAACAGCTAAATTTTCTAAAAAAAATTGTAAATATTGTCATGAGTTATTAAGTAGAGAGAGGGACTCATGCTCAGCTCACAAATGCAAAACATGCATTTCTTTTTAATTCTCCAAGATGGAATATGTCACATACTAAAGTGGAAAAGCAGGATATTGAGTTTGATGATCCTCCAAGTGACACATTTTTATGTAATCGTTGTCTTCAGACATAGCCATAATGATAATTTAAGTTCCTGTTCCAGAACGTCCTACAGCTCTTCTACAGTCTTCCACAACCACTATCAGCCTTATAATTGGCTGCTTAACAAAGGTGGAGTGATGCTCCAGTTTCCCAGTGAAATTTTGGAATACTTCATTTCTACATTTGCACCCAGCTATCATAAGTATGGTGATTACTCTGAGCACAAGGAGCATGTCATTAAAACATAGGACACATTTTTATGCACAAGGCAGTCTACAGAGAGGCACTAAATATACGAAAGCAATTGAAGGAGGTTTTGGAGGGACTTGACATGACATGCTGATGACACTATTGTTACAATCTCTGAAATTTTGGCTTGATAAGACTAACAAAGACTTGAATGAAAAAATAACAAAATGATTCAGAGAAACTGTGAAATCTTTCCTTTACTTTCCTAATATGACTGATCTCAAATAAAAGTCATATGATGAACCCAGAACAAGAAAAGCTGAAGCATGGTTGATTGGACATACTCTTGAGGTTATTCCTTCTCTTCCAGTGCTTAAAAATAGTAGATCCAGACTTCTACCTCAAATCTGTCTGTGAAGGAGCATGCATCACATTTTATTGCATCAAAACGATAGAAAATAGTGGAAGTAAAATCACGGATGACAGGGCAGTTGAATTCAGAAGTTTGTCAATTTTTTAAATGACTTGCAGTCATCTCAGCATCAGCCAAGCATTTTTTAGCATATTTGGATTGATTTGGTCCAAACTTTGTAACAGGCAAAATGCTGAAAAAGCTAATAGTTAAAAGTGTATTTAAGGGTAGACACTGTATGCTTAGGTAGATGGTAAACTGGCAGCTTCATTCTTGATTTTCTTACAGTATTACAAGCTTTTCACTTTGGTCAACATGAATGGTTTTTTGTTTTTTGGTGGGTTTTTTTGGTTTTGAGGTATAAACATGCTTTACAGAGTAAGTCAAATGTGTTTCTGTTTTGTTTTCATAAAACCAGCATTTTCCCCTTCCCCACTACTCACAGTATTTTTTTCAGTAGGTTTTTGGAGGGGTTGGGGAAAATCACAAACCCTGTTTAGCAGATCGCCTAGCACGTTTGCTATCTTAATCCTAATTGAGATGTCTGACTAGCATGTAATATAAATATTAAATAACACTAAGTAGAATTATTGGTATAATGTCTTCCTTTAGGGAGAATTTTCTAATTTGAAATTTAAAGACACATCTATTAGATAACATTATAAAGACTATTTTTACCTTTTTTGTATACATATTTTTCAGAATTACATTTTATTGTTATCTTTATCAGGCTGTGACTGTTGCACTGTGTATATGCTAGCGACAGAGAGAGCATAACTAGAACTGGCAATGCCCATTGGGCCAACAGAAAAACTAGTGGAGAGATGAAGATGAGCTTCCAGCAGCTGCAGAGTGGATATACACTTCCAGGGAGCCCACATAAGCCTTATAAAGGAAGGAAAACAACATTATGAAGGGGTCCTAACGGCCATAAAAATTCCAAAAATGGCAATGATTGCTTTCATTACATAAAGTGTTCGTTAAAGCTTTAAATAATGAAATAAACTTTAGCACTGAGAATGGAAACCTTCACCATTAAACTCGTCTCTGTTTACTTTACAATAATCCCGGCCATAAAAGCAGTGCTTCACAAATATTCCATTCTTGTGGAGCTCTGAAAAGCCTGTAGACCACACACTTCTCTTTTCTTAAAGCATTTACATATTCAACAAAACGTCCATAGGTGCTGGCTTCCAGCCCTGACCATGGCAATTTCTACTTGCAGGAAGATTGTCAGAATACTGAGAAAACTTGAGTCAGGGATATGGAATTCCGTGGAGTTTTTTTGTTTTCACTGGCCTCAATTAGGCTACTTTTTTATGAGATCCAGGCATATTTTGGATTTTGAAAAAATGTGCAGAAATCTTTGAGTCCAGAAGGTAAGAAGGAAAACTGATCATAAAGGCTTTTGCGGTTCAGGGTGGAGAGAAAAAGAATATACCAGGAGTTCTTTTCTGCCTAAAAAAGATTAATGATTGACTTAGCTGCTTAAAAAAATATATAAAACTGTATGTAAAAACAAAAATGTAATATATGTAAAACAGACATTAAATTGTTATTTTTAAACGAGTAACAAAAAGTTCATTATGTAGGAGCAGAAATAATTTTAAAATCCCAAGCAACTTCTTTTATTTGTTAGATAAAATATTGTTAGTTTTGATAATATAATCCATCAGTAGTGTCTCCTGTTGAAAGATTTTTTGTTGGTTGCTTTATTGAAGCACCTTTTGTAAACCCTTTAATATTTGTAGTTTGTAATATGTTTTAAGAACACTCCACTTCACCAATCACTGAAATACAGCCATTTTATTCTTTGTGTGTAATCTTAGAAGAACAAAGTGTGTGTGTGTGTGTGTGTGTGTGTGTGTGTGTGTGTGTGTGTGTGTGTGTGTGTGTAAGGGGCAGCAAAATGTGGATAAAATTATCACTGAAACATTTGAGCTATAATCTATTTTCCATGAAGGCCCTTGAGCAATATTGTAATTTACTGTATTGTTTGTAATGATCATATTTAAATCCAATTAAGTATTCTGAACAGTTCAGTTTAGCAGTTTTCTTCCAATAATGTTTTTGATTAGCTTTCTAAACCACAAATGAGGTTAAATAGATAATACAATAAAAGAAAACTATGTTCCTCAGTTATATATTTTTAGTTCATTAATGTACATTAAGCTATGAAATAAACCTGATTTATGCGAGTACATTTTTACTTTCTCCATCCAAAACAAAATCCTTTGTCTCTTCACATATTTTTGGAAGCCCTGACAGAGAGACTGTCTGCATCATGAGTGGGAGAAGTAAATGAGTCACAGTTCACTTTATGAGGAGCTTTGTTTCATTCAAATCCCTCTTGCCAAGATGCTGATACTGAACTTGAGTCATCAGCAGTAAACAAGTCATACTGAAAATTGAATCTTTTGAGCACAGAATAAATGTGGAGAAAGTTAAGACGAACTTATGCATGGACTCTGCTGCTCAGTTACCTGGATTTGAGAGAAACTATTATTATTTCCTCTTCTGAGATTGTTCACAAGAGCCTTAAACTCAGTTGAAATGCCAGTCTCCAAAACTTCATTTTGTAGTATGCATGTCCAGTCAGAAACAGCAACTTCAGTCTGGTTTTGAGGTCACTGAATTTTACATTGGGTTTTCAGTGTTCCAAGCAAGGTTTTACTTGTTTCCTTACTTTTAGTGCTTTGGTTTACATCTCTTGTTGCTGTGCAGGCTAAGGCGGGGGGCAGAATTTTAGCACCGGTGTACCCGGGTTTTTTGTTTGTTTCTGAAATATTCAAATATTTTTCTGAAGCCCAGGAGACATAGATGTTTTTAAAATAAAGTACCCCTTGATGTACCCTCTTTAAAACATCAGTGCTAGTGACAAGTAGATTAATACTCTTAGGATTGGTTACTTCAACTGTGAATGAAGAGAGATCAACAGTAGAACTGTTAGTCTAAAGTACAAATGCTAAAAGATCAAGTATGTGCATAAGATGGCTTACTTTATTGAAGGCATTAATTTAATATAGACAAGTATAATATCTGTGTTACGTTAAGACTGGGTCAGACACACATGGGCCCAGTCTTGCTGCTATTGAAGTCTTTTGTGGTTGACCTCGTTGCCTGCATAATTTGACTGTAGGGCCAAAATGTTCAATCTTTGAATGTCTAGAGTTAGGGCTAGACTAACTGGCAATGCCAAAGCGCTCTAAACCACCTCCACGAGGGGCATAGCTACCAGCACTGGCTCCCAGCGCGGGTGCACTGTCTCCACTGGCAATTTACAGTGCTGAAACTTGCTGCACTCATGGGGGTGATTATCAGAGGTGGTCAGCTGCCCACCAGCCTCATGGAAATCTATGGGATCTGTGGTTATTTAGCACCTCTGAAAGTCAAGCCGCTGGTTTAAAGTGCACTAAGTGTGGATTTAGGAGTCTAACTTTTTAGGCACCCGTGTTAATTTTGGACCCTTCTTTTTAGTGTATGAGTCAGAAAACTCAACAGTGTCTACCTTTAGTGTGAAAATATGAGCTACTGCCAGTGTCATGTAAATTGTAGTTTCTACGTCATAATCTCATCTATAAATTTCTTCTTCTGTCATATTGAGTCCTATGAGGAGTAGTATGGGCACACCGGAGATTTGGTTTTATTGTTTACACAGTGAGGTGGAGACATTTGGTGAAACTTTTTCCTGTTTTTCTGTGTAATATTGTTATCCTTAATCTACATAGGTTTGCCTCATGTATCATGGTAAAAATCCCTAAATCTGTATTCACAGCATGTTTGTAGTTATGATCAGCCAACCGATATTGCAATGTGAAACAAGACTTTGTATACAGAGATACCTACTTAACCCTGAAACGCTCCACTTCCTTTGACTAAGCACTGGCAGCCATGCTTCCATAGCACTAACAGTTCTGATTCACTGGCTAGGTGAAAACTTAAACTTCTAAGTGCATTAGGGGAGGGAGGGAGATGTTATTTAGATACTTTGAGTGAAAATGAAAGTGGAAAATGCACTTCTGTGGTCAAACACAATGTGACCTGTAAGCTGGTGCATCTTACTTGCCAAGGGGCTAGAAGGAATGAGTTGATGGGAGCTACTTTAACTTATACATGCTTTTCTTCCAACTCCTCAGCATATAATTTACAACATCAATCTTCATGGATTACCATAGGTTCCCTTAACATTCCCTGATGCCTACTGACACCTGCTTACTGACATTTAACTTATATGCCATCTCTGACTTGGACCCTCCAGTGATCATTGTTAAGAGACAGCAAAGCAAAACTGATGGAGGAAGGAGAAGACATAAATGTAAATCTCTGAAGAGGATGTAGGGTGGAATTCAAATAAGAAAAAATAAAAGGTCACTTTAGGATACTGTCAAATGAACTTAAAATTAACTTAAACTTCACCAAACTTAAACCTCACCAGATATTAAATAGGATAATAATAATAATATATAGTAATAATATTTAGCACTCAGAGTACATTTTATCCATAGATGTCAAAGTAGATGAGCATTAGCACCCCTCATTTTGAAAGATAAGGAAATGTACAGCACAGAAAAGTTAAGTAAATTGGCCAAGACCAGACCATGAATAGAGCACAGGTCTCCAGATTCCCCATCCTGTGACGCATCCTACTGAATCACACACTCTCCTTTAAAACAGTGATTATTTCATTTATACTGTCCCTTTGATCCCACAAATGGCCATTTTCCCACTCTGTCTAGAATGGCCCCAATAAATCATTTTAGAATATTAACACCAGGACTATTCCTGGGCAGAATCGGTCAGCATTTTCCAAATTCAATTTTTCATCCATTTTTGTTTTTGTCAATTTCAAACTTTGACCAAAAAAGAACTGTAAGAGTATTTCAATGAAATTTCCACTAAACTTTTTTCTAATCAGTTGATCAGCTCTATTCTTGGGTGAGGCTGCATAAACAAATCCAAGTCTCTGGTTTTCTGCCATTTCCAGTGTGATTTTGTTCACTGTCTTGCTTTGGTTTATTCATGCACATATGCAGGAGGTTGAAATCTTTAGGAATGTTGCTTTCTGAAACACTCACATAGCAAATAAGTTATTTCCTTATAGTGCCTGCTCACTGAAAGGAGCAAAGACACATGGTGCATGAAATCCTGGTCCCACTGGGAATTGGGTTTGTGTGAGCATGCTATACTCACAGTTGGTAGGTCAAAGTTCTGACCTGCCTTTTATGTCACTGATCCTTTAAGATGAAAGGAGTTAATTAAAAAAGAGAGGACAACATGGTACTCGTATTTTTTTTGAAAGAAAATGTAGTCCAGCTGATGTTTTCCAGGTGATGAGATTTAGTTTTCTATCTTACTATGTGAAAAGATCATGGTCTAGGTGAGCCCAAATACCAGCTAGGGGTATTATGTACATGACATGCAGTAATTAATTTTGAGTTTAAAAAATAAGTAAGAGTTGTGATAAAAGCACAGTGAGAGTTCAGTTAGCTTTTGACTAGTTTCATTCATAAAATTAATGGTTGGTCAGTTAGTGTTTATGTTCTGAAGTCTGTCTATCTTAAACAACATTAAAATTTAATCCTGATAAATTGTTTCTGCCCACACCCCCACACCAGATGGCACATCTGACTTCCATCTACTTCATAGCTATAATACTGATATCTACAGTGCATAGTTAATGTTTTTATTTTTTGCTTTCACATATTTTTGAGATTTGGTTGCCAGGACAATGATGATTTTCTGTTTGCTCATTATTATCAAAAATGAATGATGTGTGTAAAATAGAATCTTGCTATTAATTGCAGGGGGCCAAATACAAAGACTTTTGTATTTTATTCCCACCACAAAAAAATTTGTTTTGTTTTTTTCTCTGGTCTTCTTCAACCCAAAATATTTTCTTCTCTTTAGTGTATTTCAGAAGTGTGAGTCTAAGGGGAGAAGTACACGAAAAAGTGTGAAAGAAAACATGTCATGGCCAGTGGGTAGCAGCTGATGTTTTTCTTTCTGATTTTGGCATCAAAGAGACTATTTGTCTTCTTTATTTCTTTTACCAATTTATTCTGCAAAAACAGTGTTTTCAGACTTTTGTTCTGTGACAATAGAAATTATATACATATTTTTTTAAAAGCCTGTCTGAGGTAAGGGCCAGTATAAGAAGGCTATACTGTTGGAAAGACTACAAGAATCATGTCCAGCATGTGAAGCCTGCAATACCAATATGCATGTATATGTACCATATGTGTAGAAGACGAATCAGTATTTTAACTAACCTGTTGTCTGCAGTTTTTCTTTAAAATGAAATTACGAACTAACTGTACTGCACCTAACTAAGTGGAGCTCCGATTCTGATTAGGGTCTCTGTGTGCTACCGTAAAAGCAGTAATAACATAATAAACAAAGTGAAAAGAAATATGCACTCAGATTGAGAGAGAGATTTCTGGAATGCTTAAGGATTCAATCCGTTTTTATCAATTTCAAAAAGAAAATTGGTTCACATTCTATACTTTAGTAAATCTAAATAAATGTTAAAGCCAAACCATTTTACTGCAGCAATATACACAGTAGGTTTCTTCGACTAGTCTGTGAGAGGCTGATGATTACTGTGCAGGCTGCACATTTCTGATTAGTCTCAATGTAAGCCAGAATTATTAACTTCATGGGGATTTTTTTTTTTAAGTTTTGTTTTTATTTTGTCTTGTTTTGTTTTTTGGGGAAGAGAGGATGGCTCAGAGTGTTGGTAATAGGAGATGGAGCCTTTTGCCTCTAGGTCACTGTTGGGAAACCCTTCCTAAGTAAGGACCTTTCATCTAATGACAACTGTTACCATCTGATGGCTGTTTGGTCTGTGCAAAATGAGTTTAGTGGTCTCAGAGCAAGTCCCAAAAGCTGTGTCCATACAGCTGGTGTTGGTTAGCACCCAGTCATAGTGGAATGGCATAGAGTTTAAATGATTTTAAGCAATTATCGTGGTTCCTCCAACTTATGGTTGAGTATATGAGGGGGGCACTGTGGAGAAATGTACACTTGCTGTTGCTCCTGGTTTGTCTGTTTTGTGGGCTACATTCTCCAGGGCTATCAACCTGATAAACTCACAATTCCAGTAATACTGTTACTGTGACACTTCCCAGGGATCCCAGGTGGCATCTCAGCACCACCTGCCTGTAGGAGGCATCCTTACCTGTGCCTGCAGTGGATCAGCCTCCTGAATCCACCAGCCTCTGGCAACACAAGCACTACTTTCCAGGCCTCCCTCTCTCTGTACAGGTAGCAACAGGCATCCTCCAACCCATATCCTCAGTGTTCCCTGCAGCATCCAGCCCCTTATTCAGTGAACACTCAGAATTACCAGGCCTGCTGTCCCAAGGGAACAGAACGTGGCAGCTTGTAAGATTCCGCTTGGGAGTGACCAATGTTCCCTCTAATTTTTCCCACGCATGTGTGGAATTAATTTTATGTGCACCAATATGGAGGTGATGTGTGGTGGGGGTAGGGCCGAGGGGTTCGGAGTATGGGAGAGAGCTCAGGGCTGGGGCAGAGGGTTGGGGTGGGGTGGGGGGTGAGGGCTCAAGCTGGGGGTGCGGGCTCTGGGGTGGGGCTGAAGATGCGGGTTTGGGGTGCAGGCTGCCCTGGGGTTACGGCGGGGAGAGAGGATTCCCCCCAGCTCTCTCTCCCTGCAGCAGCACCTGGGCTGGGGAAGGAGGTGCCTCTCTCCTGGCTGCACAGCTTAGAGGGAACTTAGCTTGGGACTAGCACTTTGCTTAACACACAGTTCATAGATTTATAGTGAAAACAAGGATAAGTTTATTATAAAAGATTCCAGATTCTAGTAATAGTGAGCAAGAATATTGGAAACAAATGTGTTAACATATAAAACAAAATAACATGCTGTCTACTGGACTAAACTTGCATCAACAGATTCACCTCCTGTCTGATTTCAGGTAGTGGTAGCCATGTTAGTCTGACATCAGCAAAAACAACGAGGAATTCCTTGTGTCACCTTAGAGACTAACCACAAATGAAGTGGGTTTTAGCGCCTGTCTGAAGAAGTTTTAATTTCATCCAAAAGTTCTCTTCTGCATTTCAACCAGGGCCATCAGAGATCCCATTTTCATGAAAGGCAAAATCTTCTTGTCTTTGTACTTCGTCAGTCGAAGGCTGCCTGGTGTAATCGTCTCTGCTCCCCCCTCTTTTATTACATCTATACAAACCTTTAAAGCGCCCTCCAGATAACGGAGTTTCTTCCTTCACCTGCTCAGGCGTCTTCTTCTCTCTGTTAGTTTCTTCTCTGAAGTTTTTTACAGTCCTTCATTTGCATTTGGTTCAGCATGATGATGATATGAAAAAACCATTATGCATGAAACAATACCTCAGTTTATAGACAGATGAATAAACGTTTATCTTGTCTAACAGAAAACACTGTTTTTCACCTTTGCTGAGTGAATCTAGTACTACAGACTTTAAGATACCAAATTATTTTGATGGCGTAGAGTGAACACCAAGCTTTTTAGTCAAGACCTCCAACATGTCACTCTGGTGTACTAGAATATACATACCAGGCCCATAAAAGGCCTGTAATCCCTACGTATCTTCCTTGCTCAGATTGGCATTAAAAGGAATTTTTGGGTCACAGTTACTAACTCTTCTGCTTTATCATGTGTCTCACAATATTTTGGTATTATATTTAAAGCCTCCAGCTCCTGGAATCCTGTGATTATGTGGGGACTCCTCAGGGTTGTTATTTTTATTTATAAAGTTTCAGAGGGTGTAAGCTGCGGTTAGTCTGGATCTGTTAAAAAGTGGACAAAAGAGTCCTGTAGGCACCTTATAGATTAACAGACGTATTGGAGCATAAGCTTTCATGGGTGGACAAAATTCACCCACGAAAGCTTATGCTCCAATACGTCTAGTTAGTCTATAAGGTTGCCACCAGGACTCTTTGTCACTTTTTACAGATCCAAGACTAACGCAGATACCCCTCTGATACTTGATAAATAAATATAACAACCTATGAGAGTCCCACATAATCACAGGATTCCAGGATGCTGAGGCTTTAAATATAATACCAATTATTGTGGAGACCCATGATAAAGCAGAGAGTTAGTTAACTGTGACCCAAAAATCCTTTAATGCCAACTGGCAAGGAGATACGTAGGGAGTTACAGGCCTTTTAAGGGCAATTCTGTTATGTATATTTCTAGTTCACTCAGAGTGACATGTGAGGTCTTGACTAAAAGATTGTGTCAGACTAGCCATCAAAATAATTTGTTCTTAAAGTCTGTAGTGGGTACTGATCACCAGCAATGGTGAAAAACAGGTTTTCTGTTAGACAAGGATGAAGTTTATTCATCTGTCTATATAAAATGAGTATTGTTTCATGCATAATGGTTTTCCATCATCATCAGCCTGAACCAAATGCAAATGGAAGGACTGTAAAAACTTCAGAGAGAAACTAACAGAGGAGAGACGCTGCAGGGAAGGAAGAACCTTATCTGGAGGGGGGGGGGGGGGGCGCTTTCTTTAAAGGTTTGTGTAGATAATAATTGGAGGGGGGAGCAGAGACGATACCCAGGCAGCCTTCACTGACCGAAGTAAAAAGACAAGAGAATTTTGCTTCATGAAAATGGTGATCTCAGATGGGCCCTCGTTGAAAAATGCTGAATAGAGAAACTTTGGATGAAATAAAACTTCTTCAGGACAGGCGCATAAAAACCCACTTCATTTGTGTTAGTCTCTAAGGTGACACAAGGAATTCCTCGTTGTTTTTGATGATTGCAGACATTACATGGCTACCACTCTGAAATAAGAACAGGTGGTGAATCTAGTTGATCAAGTTTAGTCTGTAGAAAGCATGATTATTTTGCTTTTATATGTAACCATTTGTTTCCAATATTCTTGCTCACTATTACTAGAATCTGGAATCTTTTATAAAAAACTTATCCTTGTTTTCACTATAAATCTATGAAACTGTGTGTTAAGCAAAGTGCTAGTCCCAAGCTATGTTCCCTCTAAGCTGTGACAGCAAGGAGAAGTGGCACCTCCTTCCCCAGCCCAGGTGCTGCTGCAGGGAGAGTGAGCTGGGGGGGAATCCTCTCCTCACCCCGGCCGATAACCCCAGGGCAGCCTGCACCACCTAACAAACCGCATCTTCAGCCCCACCCCCAGAGCCCGCACATCCCCAGCTTGAGCCCATCAACCCCCCCACCCCACCCCAACCCTCTGCCCCAGCCTCGGCGCTCTCTCCCATTACTCCGAACCCCTCGGCCCTATCCCCCACCTACACATCACCTCCATATTGGTGCTTACATATAAAATTAATTCCACACATGCGTGGGGAAAAATTAGAGGGAACATTGGTTCACTCCCCTAAGCGGGAATCTTACAAGCTAGCCACGTTTCTGTTCCCTTGGGACAGCAGGTCCTGGTAATTATGAGTGTTCACTGAATAAGGGGCTGGATGCTGCAGAGGAACACTGAGGATATGGGTTGGAGGATGCCTGTTGCTACCCTGTACAGAGAGAGGGAGGCCTGGAAAAGTAGTGCTTGTGTTGCCAGAGGCTGGTGGATTCAGGAGGCTGATCCACTGCATGGCAACAGGTAAGGATGCCTGCCTACAGGCAGGTAGGTGCTATGAGATTGCCACCTGGAGATCCCTGGGAAGTGTCCCACAGTACAACAGTATTACTGGGAATTGTCGAAGTTTATCAAGGTTGATAGCCCTGGAGAAATGTAGCCCACAAAACAGACAAACCGAGAGAGCAACAGCCAGTGTAACATTTCTCCACAGTGCCCCCCCTCTCATATACTCAACCATAAGTTTGGAGGAACCAACGATTAATTGCTTAAAATCATTTAAACTCTAGCCATTCACACTATGACTGGGTTGCTACACCAACACCAGCTGTATGGACACAGCTTTTGGGGACTTGCTCTGAGACCCACTAAACTCATTTTTGCACAGACCAAACAGCCATCAGATTGGTAAACAGTTGTCATATTAGATGAAAAGGTCCTTTCCTTAGGAAGGGTTCCCATCACGTGAACCTAGAGGCAAAAAAGGCTCCATCTCTCTACTTTACCAACACTCTGAGCCATCCTCTCTTTCCCCAAAAAACAAAACAAGACAAAATAAAAAACAAAACTTAAAAAAAAAATCCCCATTGAATGTTAATATTTCTGGCTTACATTGAGACTAATACAGAAATGTGCAGCCTGCACAGTAATCATCAGCCTCTCACAGACTAGTAACTCCGAAGAAACCCTACTGTGTATATTGCTGCAGTAAAAAATGGTTTTGGCACTTTAAACATTTATTTAGATTTACTAAATGTATAGAATGTGAACCCAATTTTCTTTTTGAAATTGATAAAAACGGATTGAATCCTTAAGCATCCAGACATCTCTCTCTTCAATCTGATGATAGTGCATTTTTCTTTTTCACTTTGTTGTATTATGTTATAAATGCTTCTTACCGGATAGCTACACAGAGACCCTAATCAGAATCGGAGCTCCACTTTGTTAGGTGCAGTACAGTTAGTTCGTAATTTCATTTTAAAGAAGAAACTGCAGACAACAGGTTAGTTAAAATACTGATTCGTCTTCTACACATATGGTACATATACATGATTATTGGTATTGCAGGCTTCACATGCTGGACATGATTCTTGTAGTCTTTCCAACAGTATAGCCTTCTTATACTGGCCCTTACCTCAGACAGGCTTTTAAAAAAATATGTATATAATTTCTATTGTCACAGAACAAAAGTCTGAAAACACTGGTATTTTGCAGAATAAATTGGTAAAAGAAATAAAGAAGACAAATAGTCTCTTGTGATGCCAAAATCAGAAAGAAAAACATCAGCTGCTACCCACTGGCCATGACATGTTTTCTTTCACACTTTTTTGTACTTCTCCCCTTAGACTCACACTTCTGAAATACACTAAAGAGAAGAAAATATTTTGGGTTGAAGAAGACCAGTGAAAAAAACAAAACAAATTTTTTTGTTGGTGGGAATAAAATACAAAAGTCTTTGTATTTGGCCCCCTGCAATTAATAGCAAGATTCTATTTTACACACATCATTCATTTTTGATATTAATGAGCAAACAGAAAATCATCATTGCCCTGGCAACCAAATCTCAAAAATATGTGAAAGCAAAAAATAAAAACATTAACTATGCACTGTAGATATCAGTATTATAGCTATGAAGTAGATGGAAGTCAGATGTGCCATCTGGTGTGGGGGTGTGGGCAGAAACAATTTATCAGGATTAAATTTTAATGTTGTTTAAGATAGACAGACTTCAGAACATAAACACTAACTGACCAACCATTAATTTTATGAATGAAACTAGTCAAAAGCTAACTGAACTCTCACTGTGCTTTTATCACAACTCTTACTTATTTTTTAAACTCAAAATTAATTACTGCATGTCATGTACATAATACCCCTAGCTGGTAGTTGGGCTCACCTAGCCCATGATCTTTTCACATAGTAAGATAGAAAACTAAATCTCATCACCTGGAAAACATCAGCTGGACTACATTTTCTTTCAAAAATGAATACGAGTACCATGTTGTCCTCTCTTTTTTAATTAACTCCTTTCATCTTAAAGGATCAGTGACATAAAAGGCAGGTCCAGAACTTTGACCTACCAACTGCGAGTATAGCATGCTCCACACAAACCCAATTCCCAGTGGGACCAGGATTTCATGCACCATGTGTCTTTGCTCCTTTCCAGTGAGCAGGCACTATAAGGAAATTACTTATTTGCTATGTGAGTGTTTCAGAAAGCAACATTCCTAAAGATTTCAACCTCCTGCATATGTGCATGAATAAACCAAAGCAAGACAGTGAACAAAATCACACTGGAAATGGCAGAAAACCAGAGACTTGGATTTGTTTATGCAGCCCTCACCCAAGAATAGAGCTGATCAACTGATTAGAAAAAAGTTTAGTGGAAATTTCATTGAAATACTCTTACAGTTCTTTTTTGGTCAAAGTTTGAAATTGACAAAAACAAAAATGGATGAAAAATTGACTATTTGGAAAATGCTGACCGATTCTGCCCAGGAATAGTCCTGGTGTTAATATTCTAAAATGATTTATTGGGGCCATTCTAGACTGAGTGGGAAAATGGCCATTTGTGGGATCAAAGGGACAGTATAAATGAAATAATCACTGTTTTAAAGGAGCAGTGTGTGATTCAGTAGGATGCGTCACAGGATGGGGAATCTGGAGACCTGTGCTCTATTCATGGTCTGGTCTTGGCCAATTTACTTAACTTTTCTGTGCTGTACATTTCACCTTATCATTTCAAAAATGAGGGCGTGCTAATGCCTCAATCTTTACTTTAGACCTATATGTGATTAAAATGCTAACTCCTGAGTGCGCTAATTATTATTATTACTATATTTATTATTATTATCCTATTAATATCTGGTGAGGTTTAAGTTTGGTGAAGTTTAAGTTAATTTTAAGTTCATTTGACAGTATCCTAAAGTGACCTTTTATTTTTTCTTATTTGAATTCCACCCTACATCCTCTTCAGAGATTTACATTTATGTCTTCTCCTTCCTCCATCAGTTTTGCTTTGCTGTCTCTTAACAATGATCACTGGGGGGTCCAAGTCAGAGATGGCATATAAGTTAAATGTCAGTAAGCAGGTGTCAGTAGGCATCAGGGAATGTTAAGGGTACCTATGGTAATCCATGAAGATTGATGTTGTAAATTATATGCTGAGGAGTTGGAAGAAAAGCATGTATAAGTTAAAGTAGCTCCCATCAACTCATTCCTTCTAGCCCCTTGGCAAGTAAGATGCACCAGCTTACAGGTCACATTGTGTTTGACCACAGAAGTGCCATTTTCCACTTTCATTTTCACTCAAAGTATCTAAATAACATCTCCCTCCCTCCCCTAATGCACTTAGAAGTTTAAGTTTTCACCTAGCCAGTGAATCAGAAACTGTTAGTGCTATGGAAGCAGGGCTGCCAGTGCTTAGCTCAAAGGAAGTGGAGCGTTTCAGGGTTAAGTAGGTATCTCTGTATACAAAGTCTTGTTTCACATTGCAATATCGGTTGGCTGATCATAACTACAAACATGCTGTGAATACAGATTTAGGGATTTTTACCATGATACATGAGGCAAACCTATGTAGATGAAGGATAACAATATTACACAGAAAACAGGAAAAAGTTCACCAAATGTCTCCACCTCACTGTGTAAACAATAAAACCAAATCTCCGGTGTGCCCATACTACTCCTCATAGACTCAATATGACAGAAGAAGAAATTTATAGATGAGATTATGACGTAGAAACTACAATTTACATGACACTGGCAGTAGCTCATATTTTCACACTAAGGTAGACACTGTTGAGTTTTCTGACTCATACACTAAAAAGAAGGTCCAAAATTAACACGGGTGCCTAAAAAGTTAGACTCCTAAATCCACACTTAGGCACTTTAAACCAGCGGCTTGACTTTCAGAGGTGCTAAATAACCACAGATCCCCATAGATTTCCATTGAGGCTGGTGGGCAGCTGACCACCTCTGATAATCACCCCCATGAGTGCAGCAAGTTTCAGCACTGTAAATTGCCAGTGGAGACAGTGCACCCGCGCTGGGAGCCAGTGCTGGTAGCTTTGCCCCTCGTGGAGGTGGTTTAGAGCGCTTTGGCAATTGCCAGTTAGTCTAGCCCTAACTCTAGACATTCAAAGATTTGAACATTTTGGCCCTACAGTCAAATTATGCAGGCAACGAGGTCAACCACAAAAGACTTCAATAGCAGCAAGACTGGGCCCATGTGTGTCTGACCCAGTCTTAACGTAACACTGATATTATACTTGTCTATATTAAATTAATGCCTTCAATAAAGTAAGCCATCTTATGCACATACTTGATCTTTTAGCATTTGTACTTTAGACTAACAGTTCTACTGTTGATCTCTCTTCATTCACAGTTGAAGTAACCAATCCTAAGAGTATTAATCTACTTGTCACTAGCACTGATGTTTTAAAGAGGGTACATCAAGGGGTACTTTATTTTAAAAACATCTATGTCTCCTGGGCTTCAGAAAAATATTTGAATATTTCAGAAACAAACAAAAAACCCGTGTACACCGGTGCTAAATTCTGCCCCCCGCCTTAGCCTGCACAGCACAAGAGATGTAAACCAAAGCACTAAAAGTAAGGAACAAGTAAAACCTTGCTTGGAACACTGAAAACCCAATGTAAAATTCAGTGACCTCAAAACCAGACTGAAGTTGCTGTTTCTGACTGGACATGCATACTACAAAATGAAGTTTTAGAGACTGGCATTTCAAACTGAGTTTAAGGCTCTTGTGAACAATCTCAGAAGAGGAAATAATAATAGTTTCTCTCAAATCAGGTACTGAGCAGCAGAGTCCATGCTTAAGTGTCTTAACTTTCTCCACATTTATTCTGTGCTCAAAAGATTCACTTTTCAGTATGACTTGTTTACTGCTGATGACTCAAGTTCAGTATCAGCACTCTTGGCAAGAGGGATTTGAATGAAACAAAGCTCCTCATAAAAGTGAAACTGTGACTTTTTTTCCATATTTTAAAAACTTCTCCCAACACACCCTCATGATGCAGGACAGTTCTCTCTGTCAGGGGTGGGTGGGGGGGGGGGACATTCCAAAAATATGTGAAGAGACAATGGATTTTGTTTTGGATGGAGAAAGTAAAAATAGTACTCGCTTAAATTCAGGTTATATTTCATAGTCTTAAATGTATAATAATGTAAACACTACAAAAATAATATCACTTGAGGGAACATAGTGTTTCTTTTCTTGTATTATTCTATTTAACCTCATTTGGTGGTTTAGAAAGCTTAATCAAAAACATTATTGGAAGAAAACTGCTAAACTTGAAATGTTCAGAATACTTAATTGGATTTTAATATGAATCATTACAAACATTACAGTAAATTACAATATTGATCAAGGGCCTTCATGGAAAATAGATTATAGCTCAAAGGTTTCAGTGATAATTTTATTCCACATTTTTGCTGCCCGCTTTACACACACACAACCACACACACACACACAAACACAAAAACACACACACACACACACACACACTTTTGTTCTTCTAAGTTACACACAAAGAATAAAATTGGCTGTAATTTCACAGTGATTTGGTGAAGTGGAGTGTCTTTTAACAACATATTACAAACTACAAATATTAAAGGGTTTACAAAAGGTGCTTCATAAAGCAACCAACAAAAAATCTTTCAAACAGGTGACACTACTGATGGATTAATATTATCAAAACTAACAATATTTTATCTAACAAATAAAAAAAAAAAGAAGTTGCTTGGGATTTTAAAATTATTTCTGCTCCTACATAATGAACTTCTTTGTTACTCGTTTAAATATAACAATTTAATGTCTGTTTTTACTTATATTACATTTATGTTTTACATACAGTTTTATTTAAATTTTTTACGCAGCTAAGTCAATCCTTAATCTTTTTTAGGCAGACAGAAAAGAACTCCTGGTATCATTCTTTTTCTTAACACCCTGAGACCGCAAAAGCCTT